>NW_027591908.1:0-69465 GCF_964213995.1 Mustelus asterias | reverse complement strand
CCTGGGTGGTGGTCGGATCCAATGTCCGGGGTGGCGGTCGGAACCAATGTCCGAGGTGGCGGTCGGAACCAAGGTCCGGGGTGGCGGTCGGAACCAAGGTCCGGGGTGGCGGTCGGAACCAAGGTCCGGGGTGGCGGTCGGAACCAATTTCCGGGGTGGCGGTTGGAACCAAGGTCCGGAGTGGCGGTCGGAACCAACGTCAGGGGTGGCGGTCGGAACCAAGGTCCGGGGGGGCGTTCGGAACCAAGGTCCGGGGTGGCGGTCGGAAACAATGTCAGGTTTGGCGTTCGAACCACCTTCCGTTGAGGCAGTCGGAACCAAGGTCCGGGGTGACAGTCAGAACTAAGGTCCAAGGTGGCGGTCGGAACCTGGGTCCGGGGTGGCGATCGGAACGAATCCGGGGAGGCGGTCGGAACCAAGGCCCGGGCTGGCAGTCGGAACCAAGGTCCGGGGGGTCGGGCGGAACCATGGTCCGGGGGTGCAGTCGGAACCAAGGTCCGGGCTCGCGTTCGGAACCAAGGTCCGGGGTGGCGGTCGGAACCAAGGTCTGGGTTGGCGGTCGGAACCAAGGTCCGAGGTGGCGGTCGGAACCAAGGTCCGGGGCGGTGGTCGGAACCAAGGTCCGGGGTGGCGGTCGGAACCAAGGTCCAGGGTGGCGTTCGGAACCAAGTTACTGGGTGGCGGCCGGAACCATGGGCCGGGGGTGCGGTCGGAAGTAAGGTCCGGGGTGGCGGTCGGAAGTAAGGTCCGGGGTGGCGGTCGGAATCAAGGTCCGGGGTGGCGGTCGGAAGTAAGGTCCGTGGTGGCGGTCGGAATCAACGTCCGGGGTGGCGGCCGGAACCAAGGTCCGGGGTGGCGGTCGGAACCAAGGTCTGGGGTGGCGGTCGGAACCAAGGTCCGAGGTGGCGGTCGGAACCAAGGTCCGGGGTGGCGGTCGGAACCAAGGTCCGGCGTGGCGGTCGGAACCAAGGTCCAGGGTGGCGGTCGGAACCAAGTCCGGGGTTGCGGTTGGAACCAAGGACCGGGGTGGCGGTCGGAACCACGTTCCGGGGTGGCGGTCGGAACCAAGGTCCAGGGTGGCGGTCGGAACCAAGGTCCGGGGGGGCGGTCTGAACCAATGTCCGAGGTGGCGGTCGGAACCAAGGTCCGGGGTGGCGGTCGGAACCAAGTTCAGGGGTGGCGGTCGGAACCAAGGTCCAGCGTGGCGGTCGGAACCAAAGTCCGGTGTGGCGGTCGGAACCAGGTTCCGTGGTGGCGGTCGGAACCAAAGTCCGGGGTGGCGGTCGGAACCACGGTCCGGGGTGGCGGTCAGAACCAAGGTCCGGGGTGGCGGTCGGAACCAAGTTCCGGGGTGGCGGTCGGAACCAATGTCCAGCGTGGCGGTCGGAACCAAGGTCCGGGGTGGCGGTCGGAACCAAGGTCCAGGGTGCCGGTTGGAACCAAGGACCGGGGTGGCGGTCGGAACCACGTTCCAGGGTGGCGGTCGGATCCAATGTCCAGGGTGGCGGTCGGAACCAAGGTCCGGGGTGGCGGTTGGAACCAAGGTCCGGGGTGGCGGTCGGAACCAAGGTCCGGGGTGGCGGTCGGAACCAAGGTCCGGGGGGGCGGACGGAACCAAGGTCCGGGGTGGCGTTCTGAACCAATATCCAGGGTGGCAGTCGGAACCAATGTCCGAGGTGGCGGTCGTAACCAAGGTCCGGGGTGGCGGTCGGAACCAAGGTCCGGGGTGGCGGTCAGAACCAAGGTCCGGGGTGGCGTTCGGAACCAATTTACGGGGTGGCGGTCGTAACAAATGTCCGAGGTGGCGGGCGGAATCAAGGTCCGGGGTGGCGGTCGGACCCAAGGTCCGGGGTGGTGGTCGGAACTATGGTCCGGGTTGGCGGTCGAAACAAAGGTCCGTGGTCGTGGGCGGAACCATGGTCCGGGGTGGCGGTCGGAAACAAGGTCCGGGGTGGCGGTCGGAAGTAAGGTCCGGGGTGGCGGTCGGAACCAAGGTCCGGGGTGGTGGTCGGAACCAATGTCCGAGGTGGCGGTCGGAACCAAGGTCCGGGGTGGCGGTCGGAACCAAGGTCCGGGGCGGTGGTCGGAACCAAGGTCCGGGGTGGCGGTCGGAACCAAGGTCCAGGGTGGCGTTCGGAACCAAGTTACTGGGTGGCGGCCGGAACCATGGGCCGGGGTGGCGGTCGGAAGTAAGGTCCGGGGTGGCGGTCGGAAGTAAGGTCCGGGGTGGCGGTCGGAATCAAGGTCCGGGGTGGCGGTCGGAAGTAAGGTCCGTGGTGGCGGTCGGAATCAAGGTCCGGGGTGGCGGCCGGAACCAAGGTCCGGGGTGGCGGTCGGAACCAAGGTCTGGGGTGGCGGTCGGAACCAAGGTCCGAGGTGGCGGTCGGAACCAAGGTCCGGGGTGGCGGTCGGAACGAAGGTCCGGCGTGGCGGTCGGAACCAAGGTCCAGGGTGGCGGTCGGAACCAAGGTCCGGGGTTGCGGTTGGAACCAAGGACCGGGGTGGCGGTCGGAACCACGTTCCGGGGTGGCGGGTCGGAACCAAGGTCCAGGGTGGCGGTCGGAACCAAGGTCCGGGGGGGCGGTCTGAACCAATGTCCGAGGTGGCGGTCGGAACCAAGGTCCGGGGTGGCGGTCGGAACCAAGTTCAGGGGTGGCGGTCGGAACCAAGGTCCAGCGTGGCGGTCGGAACCAAAGTCCGGTGTGGCGGTCGGAACCAGGTTCCGTGGTGGCGGTCGGAACCAAAGTCCGGGGTGGCGGTCGGAACCACGGTCCGGGGTGGCGGTCAGAACCAAGGTCCGGGGTGGCGGTCGGAACCAAGTTCCGGGGTGGCGGTCGGAACCAATGTCCAGCGTGGCGGTCGGAACCAAGGTCCGGGGTGGCGGTCGGAACCAAGGTCCAGGGTGCCGGTTGGAACCAAGGACCGGGGTGGCGGTCGGAACCACGTTCCAGGGTGGCGGTCGGATCCAATGTCCAGGGTGGCGGTCGGAACCAAGGTCCGGGGTGGCGGTTGGAACCAAGGTCCGGGGTGGCGGTCGGAACCAAGGTCCGGGGTGGCGGTCGGAACCAAGGTCCGGGGGGGCGGACGGAACCAAGGTCCGGGGTGGCGTTCTGAACCAATATCCAGGGTGGCAGTCGGAACCAATGTCCGAGGTGGCGGTCGTAACCAAGGTCCGGGGTGGCGGTCGGAACCAAGGTCCGGGGTGGCGGTCAGAACCAAGGTCCGGGGTGGCGTTCGGAACCAATTTACGGGGTGGCGGTCGTAACAAATGTCCGAGGTGGCGGGCGGAATCAAGGTCCGGGGTGGCGGTCGGACCCAAGGTCCGGGGTGGTGGTCGGAACTATGGTCCGGGTTGGCCGTCGAAACAAAGGTCCGTGGTCGTGGGCGGAACCATGGTCCGGGGTGGCGGTCGGAAACAAGGTCCGGGGTGGCGGTCGGAAGTAAGGTCCGGGGTGGCGGTCGGAACCAAGGTCCGGGGTGGTGGTCGGAACCAATGTCCGAGGTGGCGGTCGGAACCAAGGTCCGGGGAGGCGGTCGGAACCAAGGTCCGGGGTGACGGTCGGAACCAAGGTCCGGTATGGCGGTCGGACCCAAGGTCCGGGGGGGCGGTCTGAACCAATGTCCGAGGTGGCGGTCGGAACCAAGGTCCGGGGTGGCGGTCGGAACCAAGTTCCGGGGTGGCGGTCGGAACCAAGGTCCAGCGTGGCGGTCGGAACCAAAGTCCGGTGTGGCGGTCGGAACCAGGTTCCGTGGTGGCGGTCGGAACCAAAGTCCGGGGTGGCGGTCGGAACCACGGTCCGGGGTGGCGGTCGGAACCAAGGTCCGGGGTGGCGGTCGGAACCAAGTTCCGTGGTGGCGGTCGGATCTAATGTCCGGGGTGGCGGTCGGAACCAAGGTCCGGGGTGGCGGTCGGAACCAAGGTCCGGGGTGGCGGTCGGAACCAAGGTCCGGGGTGGCGGTCGGAACCAAGGTCCGGGGTGGCGGTCGGAACCAATGTCCGGCGTGGCGGTCGGAACCAAGGTCCGGGGTGGCGGTCGGAACCAAGGTCCGGGGTGGCGTTCGGAACCAAGGTCCGGGGTAGCGGTCGGAACCAAGGTCCGGGGTGGCGGTCGGAACCAAAGTCCGGGGTGGCGGTCGGAACCAAGTTCCGTGGTGGCGGTCGGAACCAAGGTCCGGGGGGGGCGGTCGGGACCAACGTCCGGCGTGGCGGTCGGAACCAAGGTCAGGGGTGGCGGTGGGAACCACGTTCTGGGGTGGCGGTCGGAACCAAGGTCCGGGGTGGCGGTCGGAACCAAGGTCCGGGGTGGCGTTCGGAACCAAGTTACGGGGTGGCGGTCGGTACCACGGGCCGGGGTGGCGCGCGGAATCAAGGTCCGGGGTGGCGGTCGGACCCAAGGTCCGGGGGGGCGGTCTGAACCAATGTCCGAGGTGGCGGTCGGAACCAAGGTCCGGGGTGGCGGTCGGAACCAAGTTCCGGGGTGGCGGTCGGAACCAAGGTCCAGCGTGGCGGTCGGAACCAAAGTCCGGTGTGGCGGTCGGAACCAGGTTCCGTGGTGGCGGTCGGAACCAAAGTCCGGGGTGGCGGTCGGAACCACGGTCCGGGGTGGCGGTCGGAACCAAGGTCCGGGGTGGCGGTCGGAACCAAGGTCCGGGGTGGCGTTCGGAACCAAGTTACGGGGTGGCGGTCGGAACCAAGGGCCGGGGTGGCGCGCGGAATCAAGGTCCGGGGTGGCGGTCGGACCCAAGGTCCGGGGGGGCGGTCTGAACCAATGTCCGAGGTGGCGGTCGGAACCAAGGTCCGGGGTGGCGGTCGGAACCAAGTTCCGGGGTGGCGGTCGGAACCAAGGTCCAGCGTGGCGGTCGGAACTAAAGTCCGGTGTGGCGGTCGGAACCAGGTTCCGTGGTGGCGGTCGGAACCAAAGTCCGGGGTGGCGGTCGGAACCACGGTCCGGGGTGGCGGTCGGAACCAAGGTCCGGGGTGGCGGTCGGAACCAAGTTCCGTGGTGGCGGTCGGATCTAATGTCCGGGGTGGCGGTCGGAACCAAGGTCCGGGGTGGCGGTCGGAACCAAGGTCCGGGGTGGCGGTCGGAACCAAGGTCCAGGGTGGCGGTCGGAACCAAGGTCCGGGGTGGCGGTCGGAACCAATGTCCGGCGTGGCGGTCGGAACCAAGGTCCGGGGTGGCGGTCGGAACCAAGGTCCGGGGTGGCGGTCGGAACCAAGGTCCGGGGTAGCGGTCGGAACCAAGGTCCGGGGTGGCGGTCGGAACCAAAGTCCGGGGTGGCTGTCGGAACCAAGTTCCGTGGTGGCGGTCGGAACCAAGGTCCGGGGTGGCGGTCGGGACCAACGTCCGGCGTGGCGGTCGGAACCAAGGTCAGGGGTGGCGGTGGGAACCACGTTCTGGGGTGGCGGTCGGAACCAAGGTCCGGGGTGGCGGTCGGAACCAAGGGCCGGTGTGGCGTTCGGAACCAAGTTACGGGGTGGCGGTCGGAACCAAGGGCCGGGGTGGCGCGCGGAATCAAGGTCCGGGGTGGCGGTCGGACCCAAGGTCCGGGGGGGCGGTCTGAACCAATGTCCGAGGTGGCGGTCGGAACCAAGGTCCGGGGTGGCGGTCGGAACCAAGTTCCGGGGTGGCGGTCGGAACCAAGTTCCAGCGTGGCGGTCGGAACCAAAGTCCGGTGTGGCGGTCGGAACCAGGTTCCGTGGTGGCGGTCGGAACCAAAGTCCGGGGTGGCGGTCGGAATCACGGTCCGGGGTGGCGGTCGGAACCAAGGTCCGGGGTGGCGGTCGGAACCAAGTTCCGTGGTGGCGGTCGGATCTAATGTCCGGGGTGGCGGTCGGAACCAAGGTCCGGGGTGGCGGTCGGAACCAAGGTCCCGGGTCGTGGGCGGAACCATGGTCCGGGGTGGCGGTCGGAAACAAGGTCCGGGGTGGCGGTCGGAAGTAAGGTCCGGGGTGGCGGTCGGAACCAAGGTCCGGGGTGGTGGACGGAACCAAGGTCCGAGGTGGCGGTCGGAACCAAGGTCCGGGGTGGCGGTTGGAACCAAGGTCCGAGGTGGCGGTCGGAACCAAGGTCCGGGGTGGCGGTCGGATCCAAGGTCCAGGGTGGCAGTTGGAACCAAGGACCGGGGTGGCGCTCGGAACCACGTTCCGGGGTGGCGGTCGGAACCAAGGTCCGGGGTGGCGGTCGGAACCAAGGTCCGGGGGGGCGGACGGATCCAAGGTCCGGGGTGGCGTTCAGAACCAAGGTCCGGGGTGGCGGTCGGAACCAAGGTCCGGGGTGGCGGTCGGAACCAATGTCCGGGGTGGCGGTCGGAACCAATGTCCGAGGTGGCGGTCGGAACCAAGGTCCGGGGTGGCGGTCGGAACCAAGTTCCGGGGTGGCGGTCGGAACCAAGGTCTGGGGTGGCGGTCGGAACCAAGATCCGGGGTGGTGGTCGGATCCAATGTCCGGGGTGGCGGTCGGAACCAATGTCCGAGGTGGCGGTCGGAACCAAGGTCCGGGGTGGCGGTCGGAACCAAGGTCCGGGGTGGCGGTCGGAACCAAGGTCCGGGGTGGCGGTCGGAACCAATTTCCGGGGTGGCGGTCGGAACCAAGGTCCGGAGTGGCGGTCGGAACCAACGTCAGGGGTGGCGGTCGGAACCAAGGTCCGGGGGCTCGTTCGCAACCAAGGTCCGGTGTGGCGGTCGGAAACAATGTCAGGTTTGGCGTTCGAACCACCTTCCGTTGAGGCAGTCGGAACCAAGGTCCGGGGTGACAGTCAGAACTAAGGTCCAAGGTGGCGGTCGGAACCTGGGTCCGGGGTGGCGATCGGAACGAATCCGGGGTGGCGGTCGGTACAAAGGTCTGGGGTGGAGATCGGAACCAAGGTCCAGGGGGGCGGTCGGAACCAAAGTCCGGGGTGGCAGTCGGATCCAAGGTGCGGGGAGGCGGTCGGAACCAAGGCCCGGGCTGGCAGTCGGAACCAAGGTCCGGGGGGTCGGGCGGAACCATGGTCCGGGGGTGCAGTCGGAACCAAGGTCCGGTCTCGCGTTCGGAACCAAGGTCCGGGGTGGCGGTCGGAACCAAGGTCTGGGTTGGCGGTCGGAACCAAGGTCCGAGGTGGCGGTCGGAACCAAGGTCCGGGGCGGTGGTCGGAACCAAGGTCCGGGGTGGCGGTCGGAACCAAGGTCCAGGGTGGCGTTCGGAACCAAGTTACTGGGTGGCGGCCGGAACCATGGGCCGGGGTGGCGGTCGGAAGTAAGGTCCGGGGTGGCGGTCGGAAGTAAGGTCCGGGGTGGCGGTCGGAATCAAGGTCCGGGGTGGCAGTCGGAACCAAGGTCCGGGGTGGAGGTCGGAACCAAGGTCCGGGGGGGCGGTCGGAACCAAAGTCCAGGGTGGCGGTCGGAACCAAGGTCCGGGGTGGCGGTCGGAACCAAGGTCCGGCGTGGCGGTCGGAACCAAGGTCCGGGGTGGCGGTCGGAACCAAGGTCCGGGGTGGCGGTTGGAACCAAGGACCGGGGTGTCGGTCGGAACCACGTTCCGGGGTGGCGGTCGGATCCAACGTCCAGGGTGGCGGTCGGAATCAAGGTCCGGGGTGGCGGTTGGAACCAAGGTCCGGGGTGGCGGTCGGAACCAAGGTCCGGGGTGGCGGTCGGAACCAAGGTCCGGGGGGGCGGACGGAACCAAGGTCCGGGGTGGCGTTCTGAACCAAGGTCCGGGGTGGCGGTCCGAACCAAGGTCCGGAGTGGCGGTCGGAACCAAGGTCCGGGTGGCGGTCGGAACAAATGTCCGGGGGGGGCGGTCGGAACCAATGTCCGAGGTGGCGGCCGGAACCAAGGTCCGGGGTGGCGGTCGGAACCAAGGTCCGGGGTGGTGGTCGGAACCAAGGTCCGGGGTAGCGGTCGGAACCAAGGTCCGGGGTGGCGGTCGGAACCAAAGTCCGGGGTGGCGGTCGGAACTAAGTTCCGTGGTGGCGGTCGGAACCAAGGTCCGGGGGGGGCGGTCGGGACCAACGTCCGGCGTGGCGGTCGGATCCAAGGTCAGGGGTGGCGGTGGGAACCACGTTCTGGGGTGGCGGTCGGAACCAAGGTCCAGGGTGGCGGTCGGAACCAAGGTCCGGGGTGGCGTTCGAAACCAAGTTACGGGGTGGCGGTCGGAACCAAGGGCCGGGGTGGCGCGCGGAATCAAGGTCCGGGGTGGCGGTCGGACCCAAGGTCCGGGGTGGTGGTCGGAACTAAGGTCCGGGTTGGCGGTCGAAACAAAGGTCCCGGGTCGTGGGCGGAACCATGGTCCGGTGTGGCGGTCGGAAACAAGGTCCGGGGTGGCGGTCGGAAGTAAGGTCCGGGGTGGCGGTCGGAACCAAGGTCCGGGGTGGTGGTCGGAACCAAGGTCCGAGGTGGCGGTCGGAACCAAGGTCCAGGGTGGCGGTCAGAACAAAGGTCCGGGGTCGTGGGCGGAACCATGGTCCGGGGTGGCGGTCGGAAACAAGGTCCGGGGTGGCGGTCGGAAGTAAGGTCCGGGGTGGCGGTCGGAACCAAGGTCCGAGGTGGGGGTCGGAACCAAGGTCCGAGGTTGCGGTCGGAACCAAAGTCCGGGGTGGCGGTCGGAACCAAGGTCCGGAGTGGCGGTCGGAACCAAGGTCCGAGGTGGCGGTCGGAACCAAGGTCCGGGGTGGCGGTCGGATCCAAGGTCCAGGGTGGCGGTCGGACCCAAGGTCCGGGGTGGCGTTCGGATCCAAGTTACGGGGTGGCGGTCGGAACCAAGGGCCGGGGTGGCGCGCGGAATCAAGGTCCGGGGTGGCGGTCGGACCCAAGGTCCGGGGTGGTGGTCGGAACTAAGGTCCGGGTTGGCGGTCGAAACAAAGGTCCCGGGTCGTGGGCGGAACCATGGTCCGGGGTGGCGGTCGGAAACAAGGTCCGGGGTGGCGGTCGGAAGTAAGGTCCGGGGTGGCGGTCGGAACCAAGGTCCGGGGTGGTGGTCGGAACCAAGGTCCGAGGTGGCGGTCGGAACCAAGGTCCGGGGTGGCGGTCGGAACAAAGGTCCGGGGTCGTGGGCGGAACCATGGTCCGGGGTGGCGGTCGGAAACAAGGTCCGGGGTGGCGGTCGGAAGTAAGGTCCGGGGTGGCGGTCGGAACCAAGGTCCGAGGTGGTGGTCGGAACCAAGGTCCGAGGTTGCGGTCGGAACCAAGGTCCGGGGTGGCGGTCGGATCCAAGGTCCCGGGTGGCGGTTGGAACCAAGGTCCGAGGTGGCAGTCGGAACCAAGGTCCGGGGTGGCGGTCGGATCCAAGGTCCAGGGTGGCGGTTGGAACCAAGGACCGGGGTGGCGCTCGGAACCACGTTCCGGGGTGGCGGTCGGAACCAAGGTCCGGGGTGGCGGTCGGAACCAAGGTCCGGGGGGGCGGACGGATCCAAGGTCCGGGGTGGCGTTCTGAACCAAGGTCCGGGGTGGCGGTCGGAACCAAGGTCCGGGGTGGCGGTTGGTACCAATGTCCGGGGTGGCGGTCGGAACCAATGTCCGAGGTGGCGGTCGGAACCAAGGTCCGGGGTGGCGGTCGGAACCAAGTTCCGGGGTGGCGGTCGGAACCAAGTTCCGGGGTGGCGGTCGGAACCAAGGTCCGGGGTGGTGGTCGGATCCAATGTCCGGTGTGGCGGTCGGAACCAATGTCCGAGGTGGCGGTCGGAACCATGGTCCGGGGTGGCGGTCGGAACCAAGGTCCGGGGTGGCGGTCGGAACCAAGGTCCGGGGTGGCGGTCGGAACCAATTTCCGGGGTAGCGGTCGGAACCAAGGTCCGGAGTGGCGGTCGGAACCAACGTCAGGGGTGGCGGTCGGAACCAAGGTCCGGGGTGGTGGTCGGATCCAATGTCCGGTGTGGCGGTCGGAACCAATGTCCGAGGTGGCGGTCGGAACCAAGGTCCGGGGTGGCGGTCGGAACCAAGGTCCGGGGTGGCGGTCGGAACCAAGGTCCGGGGTGGCGGTCGGAACCAATTTCCGGGGTGGCGGTCGGAACCAAGGTCCGGAGTGGCGGTCGGAACCAACGTCAGGGGTGGCGGTCGGAACCAAGGTCCGGGGGGGCGTTCGGAACCAAGGTCCGGGGTGGCGGTCGGAAACAATGTCAGGTTTGGCGTTTGAACCACCTTCCGTTGAGGCAGTCGGAACCAAGGTCCGGGGTGACAGTCAGAACTAAGGTCCAAGGTGGCGGTCGGAACCTGGGTCCGGGGTGGCGATCGGAACGAATCCGGGGTGGTGGTCGGAACCAAGGTCCGGGGTGGAGATCGGAACCAAGGTCCAGGGGGGCGGTCGGAACCAAAGTCCGGGGTGGCAGTCGGATCCAAGGTGCGGGGAGGAGGTCGGAACCAAGGCCCGGGCTGGCAGTCGGAACCAAGGTCCGGGGGGTCGGGCGGAACCATGGTCCGGGGGTGCAGTCGGAACCAAGGTCCGGGCTCGCGTTCGGAACCAAGGTCCGGGGTGGCGGTCGGAACCAAGGTCTGGGTTGGCGGTCGGAACCAAGGTCCGAGGTGGCGGTCGGAACCAAGGTCCGGGGCGGTGGTCGGAACCAAGGTCCGGGGTGGCGGTCGGAACCAAGGTCCAGGGTGCCGTTCGGAACCAAGTTACTGGGTGGCGGCCGGAACCATGGGCCGGGGTGGCGGTCGGATGTAAGGTCCGGGGTGGCGGTCGGAAGTAAGGTCCGGGGTGGCGGTCGGAAGTAAGGTCCGGGGTGGCGGTCGGAATCAAGGTCCGGGGTGGCAGTCGGAAGTAAGGTCCGGGGTGGCGGTCGGAACCAATTTCCGGGGTGGCGGTCGGAACCAAGGTCCGGGGTGGCGGTCGGAACCAATTTCCGGGGTGGCGGTCGGAACCAAGGTCCGGAGTGGCGGTCGGAACCAACGTCAGGGGTGGCGGTCGGAACCAAGGTCCGGGGGGGCGTTCGGAACCAAGGTCCGGGGTGGCGGTCGGAAACAATGTCAGGTTTGGCGTTCGAACCACCTTCCGTTGAGGCAGTCGGAACCAAGGTCCGGGGTGACAGTCAGAACTAAGGTCCAAGGTGGCGGTCGGAACCTGGGTCCGGGGTGGCGATCGGAACGAATCCGGGGTGGTGGTCGGAACCAAGGTCCGGGGTGGAGATCGGAACCAAGGTCCAGGGGGGCGGTCGGAACCAAAGTCCGGGGTGGCAGTCGGATCCAAGGTGCGGGGAGGCGGTCGGAACCAAGGCCCGGGCTGGCTGTCGGAACCAAGGTCCGGGGGGTCGGGCGGAACCATGGTCCGGGGGTGCAGTCGGAACCAAGGTCCGGGCTCGCGTTCGGAACCAAGGTCCGGGGTGGCGGTCGGAACCAAGGTCTGGGTTGGCGGTCGGAACCAAGGTCCGAGGTGGCGGTCGGAACCAAGGTCCGGGGCGGTGGTCGGAACCAAGGTCCGGGGTGGCGGTCGGAACCAAGGTCCAGGGTGGCGTTCGGAACCAAGTTACTGGGTGGCGGCCGGAACCATGGGCCGGGGTGGCGGTCGGAAGTAAGGTCCGGGGTGGCGGTCGGAAGTAAGGTCCGGGGTGGCGGTCGGAAGTAAGGTCCGGGGTGGCGGTCGGAATCAAGGTCCGGGGTGGCAGTCGGAAGTAAGGTCCGGGGTGGCGGTCGGAATCAAGGTCCGGGGTGGCGGCCGGAACCAAGGTCCGGGGTGGTGGTCGGAACCAAGGTCGGGTGTGGCGGTCGGAACCAAGTTCCGGGGTGGCGGTCGGAACCAAGGTCCGGGGTGGCGGTCGGAACCAAGGTCTGGGGTGGCGGTCGGAACCAAGGTCCGAGGTGGTGGTCGGAACCAAGGTCCGGGGTGGCGGTCGGAACCAAGGTCCGGCGTGGGGGTCGGAACCAAGGTCCGGGGTGGCGGTCGGAACCAAGGTCCGGGGTTGCGGTTGGAACCAAGGACCGGGGTGGCGGTCGGAACCACGTTCCGGGGTGGCGGTCGGAACCAAGGTCCAGGGTGGCGGTCGGAACCAAGGTCCGGGGGGCGGTCTGAACCAATGTCCGAGGTGGCGGTCGGAACCAAGGTCCGGGGTGGCGGTCGGAACCAAGTTCCGGGGTGGCGGTCGGAACCAAGGTCCAGCGTGGCGGTCGGAACCAAAGTCCGGTGTGGCGGTCGGAACCAGGTTCCGTGGTGGCGGTCGGAACCAAAGTCCGGGGTGGCGGTCGGAACCAAGTTCCGTGGTGGCGGTCGGATCTAATGTCCGGGGTGGCGGTCGGAACCAAGGTCCGGGGTGGCGGTCGGAACCAAGGTCCGGGGTGGTGGTCGGAACCAAGGTCCGGGGTGGCGGTCGGAACCAAGGTCCGGGGTGGCGGTCGGAACCAATGTCCGGCGTGGCGGTCGGAACCAAGGTCCGGGGTGGCGGTCGGAACCAAGGTCCGGGGTGGCGGTTGGAACCAAGGACCGGGGTGGCGGTCGGAACCACGTTCCAGGGTGGCGGTCGGATCCAATGTCCAGGGTGGCGGTCGGAACCAAGGTCCTGGGTGGCGGTTGGGACCAAGGTCCGGGGTGGCGGTCGGAACCAAGGTCCGGGGTGGCGGTCGGAACCAAGGTCCGGGGTGGCGTTCTGAACCAATATCCAGGGTGGCGGTCGGAACCAATGTCCGAGGTGGCGGTCGTAACCAAGGTCCGGGGTGGCGGTCGGAACTAAGGTCCGGGGTGGCGGTCGGAACCAAGGTCCGGGGTGGCGTTCGGAACCAATTTACGGGGTGGCAGTCGGAACCAAGGGCCGGGGTGGCGGGCGGAATCAAGGTCCGGGGTGGCGGTCGGACCCAAGGTCCGGGGTGGTGGTCGGAACTATGGTCCGGGTTGGCGGTCGAAACAAAGGTCCGTGGTCGTGGGCGGAACCATGGTCCGGGGTGGCGGTCGGAAACAAGGTCCGGGGTGGCGGTCGGAAGTAAGGTCCGGGGTGGCGGTCGGAACCAAGGTCCGGGGTGGTGGTCGGAACAAATGTCCGAGGTGGCGGTCGGAACCAAGGTCCGGGGAGGCGGTCGGAACCAAGGTCCGGGGTGACGGTCGGAACCAAGGTCCGGTGTGGCGGTCGGAACCAAGGTCCGGGGTGGCGGTCGGAACCAAAGTCCGGGGTGGCGGTCGGAACCAAGTTCCGTGGTGGCAGTCGGAACCAATATCCGGGGGGGGCGGGCGGGACCATGGTCCGGCGTGGCGGTCGGAACCAAGGTCAGGGGTGGCGGTGGGAACCACGTTCTGGGGTGGCGGTCGGAACCAAGGTCCGGGGTGGCGATCGGAACCAAGGTCCGGTGTGGCGTTCGGAACCAAGTTATGGGGTGGTGGTCGGAACTATGGTCCGGGTTGGCGGTCGAAACAAAGGTCCGGGGTCGTGGGCGGAACCATGGTCCGGGGTGGCGGTCGGAAGTAAGGTCCGGGGTGGCGGTCAGAACCAAGGTCCGGGGTGGTGGTCGGAACCAAGGTCCGAGGTGGCGGTCGGAACCAAGGTCCGGGGTGGCGGTCGGAACCAAGGTCCGGGGGGTCGGGCGGAACCAAGGTCCGGGGTGGCGGTCCGAACCAAGGTCCGGGGTGGCGGTCGGATCCAAGGTCTGGGGTGGCGGTTGGAACCAAGGTCCGAGGTGGCGGTTGGAACCAAGGTCCGGGGTGGTGGTCGGATCCAAGGTCCAGGGTGGCGGTTGGAACCAAGGACCGGGGTGGCGCTCGGAACCACGTTCCGGGGTGGCGGTCGGAACCAAGGTCCGGGGTGGCGGTCGGAACCAAGGTCCGGGGGGGCGGACGGATCCAAGGTCCGGGGTGGCGTTCTGAACCAAGGTCCGGGGTGGCGGTCGGAACCAAGGTCCGGGGTGGCGGTCGGAACCAATGTCCGGGGTGGCGGTCGGTACCAATGTCCGAGGTGGCGGTCGGAACCAAGGTCCGGGGTGGCGGTCGGAACCAAGTTCTGGGGTGGCGGTCGGAACCAAGGTCCGGGGTGGCGGTCGGAACCAAGGTCCGGGGTGGTGGTCGGATCCAATGTCCGGGGTGGCGGTCGGAACCAAGGTCCGAGGTGGCGGTCGGAACCAAGGTCCGGGGTGGCGGTCGGAACCAAGGTCCGGGGGGTCGGGCGGAACCAAGGTCCGGGGTGGCGGTCCGAACCAAGGTCCGGGGTGGCCATCGGATCCAAGGTCCGGGGTGGCGGTCGGAACCAAGGTCCTGGGTGGTGGTCGGATCCAATGTCCGGGGTGGCGGTCGGAACCAATGTCCAAGGTGGCGGTCGGAACCAAGGTCCGTGGTGGCGGTCGGAACCAAGGTCCGGGGTGGCGGTCGGAACCAAGGTCCGGGGTGGCGGTCGGAACCAATTTCCGGGGTGGCGGTCGGAACCAAGGTCCGGAGTGGCGGTCGGAACCAACGTCAGGGGTGGCGGTCGGAACCAAGGTCCGGGGGGACGTTCGGAACCAAGGTCCGGGGTGGCGGTCGGAAACAATGTCAGGTTTGGCGTTCGAACCACCTTCCGTTGAGGCAGTCGGAACCAAGGTCCGGGGTGACAGTCAGAACTAAGGTCCAAGGTGGCGGTCGGAACCTGGGTCCGGGGTGGAGATCGGAACCAAGGTCCAGGGGGGCGGTCGGAACCAAAGTCCGGGGTGGCAGTCGGATCCAAGGTGCGGGGAGGCGGTCGGAACTAAGGCCCGGGCTGGCAGTCGGAACCAAGGTCCGGGGGGTCGGGCGGAACCATGGTCCGGGGGTGCAGTCGGAACCAAGGTCCGGGCTCGCGTTCGGAACCAAGGTCCGGGGCGGTGGTCGGAACCAAGGTCTGGGTTGGCGGTCGGAACCAAGGTCCGAGCTGGCGGTCGGAACCAAGGTCCGGGGCGGTGGTCGGAACCAAGGTCCGGGGTGGCGGTCGGAAACAAGGTCCGGGGTGGCGGTCGGAAGTAAGGTCCGGGGTGGCGGTCGGAACCAATGTCCGAGGTGGCGGTCGGAACCAAGGTCCGGGGAGGCGGTCGGAACCAAGGTCCGGGGTGACGGTCGGAACCAAGGTCCGGTGTGGCGGTCGGAACCAAGGTCCGGGGTGGCGGTCGGAACCAAAGTCCGGGGTGGCGGTCGGAACCAAGTTCCGTGGTGGCAGTCGGAACCAATATCCGGGGGGGGCGGGCGGGACCATGGTCCGGCGTGGCGGTCGGAACCAAGGTCAGGGGTGGCGGTGGGAACCACGTTCTGGGGTGGCGGTCGGAACCAAGGTCCGGGGTGGCGATCGGAACCAAGGTCCGGTGTGGCGTTCGGAACCAAGTTACGGGGTGGTGGTCGGAACTATGGTCTGGGTTGGCGGTCGAAACAAAGGTCCGGGGTCGTGGGCGGAACCATGGTCCCGGGTGGCGGTCGGAAGTAAGGTCCGGGGTGGCGGTCAGAACCAAGGTCCGGGGTGGTGGTCGGAACCAAGGTCCGAGGTGGCGGTCGGAACCAAGGTCCGGGGTGGCGGTCGGAACCAAGGTCCGGGGGGTCGGGCGGAACCAAGGTCCGGGGTGGCGGTCCGAACCAAGGTCCGGGGTGGCGGTCGGATCCAAGGTCTGGGGTGGCGGTTGGAACCAAGGTCCGAGGTGGCGGTTGGAACCAAGGTCCGGGGTGGTGGTCGGATCCAAGGTCCAGGGTGGCGGTTGGAACCAAGGACCGGGGTGGCGCTCGGAACCACGTTCCGGGGTGGCGGTCGGAACCAAGGTCCGGGGTGGCGGTCGGAACCAAGGTCCGGGGGGGCGGACGGATCCAAGGTCCGGGGTGGCGTTCTGAACCAAGGTCCGGGGTGGCGGTCGGAACCAAGGTCTGGGGTGGCGGTCGGAACCAATGTCCGGGGTGGCGGTCGGAACCAATGTCCGAGGTGGCGGTCGGAACCAAGGTCCGGGGTGGCGGTCGGAACCAAGTTCCGGGGTGGCGGTCGGAACCAAGGTCCGGGGTGGCGGTCGGAACCAAGGTCCGGGGTGGTGGTCGGATCCAATGTCCGGGGTGGCGGTCGGAACCAAGGTCCGAGGTGGCGGTCGGAACCAAGGTCCGGGGTGGCGGTCGGAACCAAGGTCCGGGGGGTCGGGCGGAACCAAGGTCCGGGGTGGCGGTCCGAACCAAGGTCCGGGGTGGCCATCGGATCCAAGGTCCGGGGTGGCGGTCGGAACCAAGGTCCTGGGTGGTGGTCGGATCCAATGTCCGGGGTGGCGGTCGGAACCAATGTCCAAGGTGGCGGTCGGAACCAAGGTCCGTGGTGGCGGTCGGAACCAAGGTCCGGGGTGGCGGTCGGAACCAAGGTCCGGGGTGGCGGTCGGAACCAATTTCCGGGGTGGCGGTCGGAACCAAGGTCCGGAGTGGCGGTCGGAACCAACGTCAGGGGTGGCGGTCGGAACCAAGGTCCGGGGGGGCGTTCGGAACCAAGGTCCGGGGTGGCGGTCGGAAACAATGTCAGGTTTGGCGTTCGAACCACCTTCCGTTGAGGCAGTCGGAACCAAGGTCCGGGGTGACAGTCAGAACTAAGGTCCAAGGTGGCGGTCGGAACCTGGGTCCGGGGTGGCGATCGGAACGAATCCGGGGTGGCGGTCGGAACCAAGGTCCGGGGTGGAGATCGGAACCAAGGTCCAGGGGGGCGGTCGGAACCAAAGTCCGGGGTGGCAGTCGGATCCAAGGTGCGGGGAGGCGGTCGGAACTAAGGCCCGGGCTGGCAGTCGGAACCAAGGTCCGGGGGGTCGGGCGGAACCATGGTCCGGGGGTGCAGTCGGAACCAAGGTCCGGGCTCGCGTTCGGAACCAAGGTCCGGGGCGGTGGTCGGAACCAAGGTCTGGGTTGGCGGTCGGAACCAAGGTCCGAGCTGGCGGTCGGAACCAAGGTCCGGGGCGGTGGTCGGAACCAAGGTCCGGGGTGGCGGTCGGAACCAAGGTCCAGGGTGGCGTTCGGAACCAAGTTACTGGGTGGCGGCCGGAACCATGGGCCGGGGTGGCGGTCGGAAGTAAGGTCCGGGGTGGCGGTCGGAAGTAAGGTCCGGGGTGGCGGTCGGAAGTAAGGTCCGGGGTGGCGGTCGGAACCAATGTCCGGGGTGGCGGTCGGAACCAATGTCCGAGGTGGCGGTCGGAACCAAGGTCCGGGGTGGCGGTCGGAACCAAGTTCCGGGGTGGCGGTCGGAACCAAGTTCCGGGGTAGCGGTCGGAACCAAGGTCCGGGGTGGTGGTCGGATCCAATGTCCGGGGTGGCGGTCGGAACCAAGGTCCGAGGTGGCGGTCGGAACCAAGGTCCGGGGTGGCGGTCGGAACCAAGGTCCGGGGGGTCGGGCGGAACCAAGGTCCGGGGTTGCGGTCCGAACCAAGGTCCGGGGTGGCGGTCGGATCCAAGGTCCGGGGTGGCGGTCGGAAACAAGGTCCTGGGTGGTGGTCGGATCCAATGTCCGGGGTGGCGGTCGGAACCAATGTCCGAGGTGGCGGTCGGAACCAAGGTCCGGGGTGGCGGTCGGAACCAAGGTCCGGGGTGGCGGTCGGAACCAAGGTCCGGGGTGGCGGTCGGAACCAATTTCCGGGGTGGCGGTTGGAACCAAGGTCCGGAGTGGCGGTCGGAACCAACGTCAGGGGTGGCGGTCGGAACCAAGGTCCGGGGGGGCGTTCGGAACCAAGGTCCGGGGTGGCGGTCGGAAACAATGTCAGGTTTGGCGTTCGAACCACCTTCCGTTGAGGCAGTCGGAACCAAGGTCCGGGGTGACAGTCAGAACTAAGGTCCAAGGTGGCGGTCGGAACCTGGGTCCGGGGTGGCGATCGGAACGAATCCGGGGTGGCGGTCGGAACCAAGGTCCGGGGTGGAGATCGGAACCAAGGTCCAGGGGGGCGGTCGGAACCAAAGTCCGGGGTGGCAGTCGGATCCAAGGTGCGGGGAGGCGGTCGGAACCAAGGCCCGGGCTGGCAGTCGGAACCAAGGTCCGGGGGGTCGGGCGGAACCATGGTCCGGGGGTGCAGTCGGAACCAAGGTCCGGGCTCGCGTTCGGAACCAAGGTCCGGGGTGGCGGTCGGAACCAAGGTCTGGGTTGGCGGTCGGAACCAAGGTCCGAGGTGGCGGTCGGAACCAAGGTCCGGGGCGGTGGTCGGAACCAAGGTCCGGGGTGGCGGTCGGAACCAAGGTCCAGGGTGGCGTTCGGAACCAAGTTACTGGGTGGCGGCCGGAACCATGGGCCGGGGTGGCGGTCGGAAGTAAGGTCCGGGGTGGCGGTCGGAAGTAAGGTCCGGGGTGGCGGTCGGAATCAAGGTCCGGGGTGGCGGTCGGAAGTAAGGTCCGTGGTGGCGGTCGGAATCAAGGTCCGGGGTGGCGGCCGGAACCAAGGTCCGGGGTGGCGGTCGGAACCAAGGTCTGGGGTGGCGGTCGGAACCAAGGTCCGAGGTGGCGGTCGGAACCAAGGTCCGGGGTGGCGGTCGGAACCAAGGTCCGGCGTGGCGGTCGGAACCAAGGTCCAGGGTGGCGGTCGGAACCAAGGTCCGGGGTTGCGGTTGGAACCAAGGACCGGGGTGGCGGTCGGAACCACGTTCCGGGGTGGCGGTCGGAACCAAGGTCCAGGGTGGCGGTCGGAACCAAGGTCCGGGGGGGCGGTCTGAACCAATGTCCGAGGTGGCGGTCGGAACCAAGGTCCGGGGTGGCGGTCGGAACCAAGTTCAGGGGTGGCGGTCGGAACCAAGGTCCAGCGTGGCGGTCGGAACCAAAGTCCGGTGTGGCGGTCGGAACCAGGTTCCGTGGTGGCGGTCGGAACCAAAGTCCGGGGTGGCGGTCGGAACCACGGTCCGGGGTGGCGGTCAGAACCAAGGTCCGGGGTGGCGGTCGGAACCAAGTTCCGGGGTGGCGGTCGGAACCAATGTCCAGCGTGGCGGTCGGAACCAAGGTCCGGGGTGGCGGTCGGAACCAAGGTCCAGGGTGCCGGTTGGAACCAAGGACCGGGGTGGCGGTCGGAACCACGTTCCAGGGTGGCGGTCGGATCCAATGTCCAGGGTGGCGGTCGGAACCAAGGTCCGGGGTGGCGGTTGGAACCAAGGTCCGGGGTGGCGGTCGGAACCAAGGTCCGGGGTGGCGGTCGGAACCAAGGTCCGGGGGGGCGGAATGAACCAAGGTCCGGGGTGGCGTTCTGAACCAATATCCAGGGTGGCAGTCGGAACCAATGTCCGAGGTGGCGGTCGTAACCAAGGTCCGGGGTGGCGGTCGGAACCAAGGTCCGGGGTGGCGGTCAGAACCAAGGTCCGGGGTGGCGTTCGGAACCAATTTACGGGGTGGCGGTCGTAACAAATGTCCGAGGTGGCGGGCGGAATCAAGGTCCGGGGTGGCGGTCGGACCCAAGGTCCGGGGTGGTGGTCGGAACTATGGTCCGGGTTGGCGGTCGAAACAAAGGTCCGTGGTCGTGGGCGGAACCATGGTCCGGGGTGGCGGTCGGAAACAAGGTCCGGGGTGGCGGTCGGAAGTAAGGTCCGGGGTGGCGGTCGGAACCAAGGTCCGGGGTGGTGGTCGGAACCAATGTCCGAGGTGGCGGTCGGAACCAAGGTCCGGGGTGGCGGTCGGAACCAAGGTCCGGGGCGGTGGTCGGAACCAAGGTCCGGGGTGGCGGTCGGAACCATGGTCCAGGGTGGCGTTCGGAACCAAGTTACTGGGTGGCGGCCGGAACCATGGGCCGGGGTGGCGGTCGGAAGTAAGGTCCGGGGTGGCGGTCGGAAGTAAGGTCCGGGGTGGCGGTCGGAATCAAGGTCCGGGGTGGCGGTCGGAAGTAAGGTCCGTGGTGGCGGTCGGAATCAAGGTCCGGGGTGGCGGCCGGAACCAAGGTCCGGGGTGGCGGTCGGAACCAAGGTCTGGGGTGGCGGTCGGAACCAAGGTCCGAGGTGGCGGTCGGAACCAAGGTCCGGGGTGGCGGTCGGAACCAAGGTCCGGCGTGGCGGTCGGAACCAAGGTCCAGGGTGGCGGTCGGAACCAAGGTCCGGGGTTGCGGTTGGAACCAAGGACCGGGGTGGCGGTCGGAACCACGTTCCGGGGTGGCGGTCGGAACCAAGGTCCAGGGTGGCGGTCGGAACCAAGGTCCGGGGGGGCGGTCTGAACCAATGTCCGAGGTGGCGGTCGGAACCAAGGTCCGGGGTGGCGGTCGGAACCAAGTTCAGGGGTGGCGGTCGGAACCAAGGTCCAGCGTGGCGGTCGGAACCAAAGTCCGGTGTGGCGGTCGGAACCAGGTTCCGTGGTGGCGGTCGGAACCAAAGTCCGGGGTGGCGGTCGGAACCACGGTCCGGGGTGGCGGTCAGAACCAAGGTCCGGGGTGGCGGTCGGAACCAAGTTCCGGGGTGGCGGTCGGAACCAATGTCCAGCGTGGCGGTCGGAACCAAGGTCCGGGGTGGCGGTCGGAACCAAGGTCCAGGGTGCCGGTTGGAACCAAGGACCGGGGTGGCGGTCGGAACCACGTTCCAGGGTGGCGGTCGGATCCAATGACCAGGGTGGCGGTCGGAACCAATGTCCAGGGTGGCGGTCGGAACCAAGGTCCGGGGTGGCGGTTGGAACCAAGGTCCGGGGTGGCGGTCGGAACCAAGGTCCGGGGTGGCGGTCGGAACCAAGGTCCGGGGGGGCGGACGGAACCAAGGTCCGGGGTGGCGTTCTGAACCAATATCCAGGGTGGCAGTCGGAACCAATGTCCGAGGTGGCGGTCGTAACCAAGGTCCGGGGTGGCGGTCGGAACCAAGGTCCGGGGTGGCGGTCAGAACCAAGGTCCGGGGTGGCGTTCGGAACCAATTTACGGGGTGGCGGTCGTAACAAATGTCCGAGGTGGCGGGCGGAATCAAGGTCCGGGGTGGCGGTCGGACCCAAGGTCCGGGGTGGTGGTCGGAACTATGGTCCGGGTTGGCGGTCGAAACAAAGGTCCGTGGTCGTGGGCGGAACCATGGTCCGGGGTGGCGGTCGGAAACAAGGTCCGGGGTGGCGGTCGGAAGTAAGGTCCGGGGTGGCGGTCGGAACCAAGGTCCGGGGTGGTGGTCGGAACCAATGTCCGAGGTGGCGGTCGGAACCAAGGTCCGGGGAGGCGGTCGGAACCAAGGTCCGGGGTGACGGTCGGAACCAAGGTCCGGTATGGCGGTCGGACCCAAGGTCCGGGGGGGCGGTCTGAACCAATGTCCGAGGTGGCGGTCGGAACCAAGGTCCGGGGTGGCGGTCGGAACCAAGTTCCGGGGTGGCGGTCGGAACCAAGGTCCAGCGTGGCGGTCGGAACCAAAGTCCGGTGTGGCGGTCGGAACCAGGTTCCGTGGTGGCGGTCGGAACCAAAGTCCGGGGTGGCGGTCGGAACCACGGTCCGGGGTGGCGGTCGGAACCAAGGTCCGGGGTGGCGGTCGGAACCAAGTTCCGTGGTGGCGGTCGGATCTAATGTCCGGGGTGGCGGTCGGAACCAAGGTCCGGGGTGGCGGTCGGAACCAAGGTCCGGGGTGGCGGTCGGAACCAAGGTCCGGGGTGGCGGTCGGAACCAAGGTCCGGGGTGGCGGTCGGAACCAATGTCCGGCGTGGCGGTCGGAACCAAGGTCCGGGGTGGCGGTCGGAACCAAGGTCCGGGGTGGCGGTCGGAACCAAGGTCCGGGGTAGCGGTCGGAACCAAGGTCCGGGGTGGCGGTCGGAACCAAAGTCCGGGGTGGCGGTCGGAACCAAGTTCCGTGGTGGCGGTCGGAACCAAGGTCCGGGGGGGGCGGTCGGGACCAACGTCCGGCGTGGCGGTCGGAACCAAGGTCAGGGGTGGCGGTGGGAACCACGTTCTGGGGTGGCGGTCGGAACCAAGGTCCGGGGTGGCGGTCGGAACCAAGGTCCGGGGTGGCGTTCGGAACCAAGTTACGGGGTGGCGGTCGGTACCACGGGCCGGGGTGGCGCGCGGAATCAAGGTCCGGGGTGGCGGTCGGACCCAAGGTCCGGGGGGGCGGTCTGAACCAATGTCCGAGGTGGCGGTCGGAACCAAGGTCCGGGGTGGCGGTCGGAACCAAGTTCCGGGGTGGCGGTCGGAACCAAGGTCCAGCGTGGCGGTCGGAACCAAAGTCCGGTGTGGCGGTCGGAACCAGGTTCCGTGGTGGCGGTCGGAACCAAAGTCCGGGGTGGCGGTCGGAACCACGGTCCGGGGTGGCGGTCGGAACCAAGGTCCGGGGTGGCGGTCGGAACCAAGGTCCGGGGTGGCGTTCGGAACCAAGTTACGGGGTGGCGGTCGGAACCAAGGGCCGGGGTGGCGCGCGGAATCAAGGTCCGGGGTGGCGGTCGGACCCAAGGTCCGGGGGGGCGGTCTGAACCAATGTCCGAGGTGGCGGTCGGAACCAAGGTCCGGGGTGGCGGTCGGAACCAAGTTCCGGGGTGGCGGTCGGAACCAAGGTCCAGCGTGGCGGTCGGAACTAAAGTCCGGTGTGGCGGTCGGAACCAGGTTCCGTGGTGGCGGTCGGAACCAAAGTCCGGGGTGGCGGTCGGAACCACGGTCCGGGGTGGCGGTCGGAACCAAGGTCCGGGGTGGCGGTCGGAACCAAGTTCCGTGGTGGCGGTCGGATCTAATGTCCGGGGTGGCGGTCGGAACCAAGGTCCGGGGTGGCGGTCGGAACCAAGGTCCGGGGTGGCGCTCGGAACCAAGGTCCGGGGTGGCGGTCGGAACCAAGGTCCGGGGTGGCGGTCGGAACCAATGTCCGGCGTGGCGGTCGGAACCAAGGTCCGGGGTGGCGGTCGGAACCAAGGTCCGGGGTGGCGGTCGGAACCAAGGTCCGGGGTAGCGGTCGGAACCAAGGTCCGGGGTGGCGGTCGGAACCAAAGTCCGGGGTGGCTGTCGGAACCAAGTTCCGTGGTGGCGGTCGGAACCAAGGTCCGGGGTGGCGGTCGGGACCAACGTCCGGCGTGGCGGTCGGAACCAAGGTCAGGGGTGGCGGTGGGAACCACGTTCTGGGGTGGCGGTCGGAACCAAGGTCCGGGGTGGCGGTCGGAACCAAGGGCCGGTGTGGCGTTCGGAACCAAGTTACGGGGTGGCGGTCGGAACCAAGGGCCGGGGTGGCGCGCGGAATCAAGGTCCGGGGTGGCGGTCGGACCCAAGGTCCGGGGGGGCGGTCTGAACCAATGTCCGAGGTGGCGGTCGGAACCAAGGTCCGGGGTGGCGGTCGGAACCAAGTTCCGGGGTGGCGGTCGGAACCAAGTTCCAGCGTGGCGGTCGGAACCAAAGTCCGGTGTGGCGGTCGGAACCAGGTTCCGTGGTGGCGGTCGGAACCAAAGTCCGGGGTGGCGGTCGGAACCACGGTCCGGGGTGGCGGTCGGAACCAAGGTCCGGGGTGGCGGTCGGAACCAAGTTCCGTGGTGGCGGTCGGATCTAATGTCCGGGGTGGCGGTCGGAACCAAGGTCCGGGGTGGCGGTCGGAACCAAGGTCCCGGGTCGTGGGCGGAACCATGGTCCGGGGTGGCGGTCGGAAACAAGGTCCGGGGTGGCGGTCGGAAGTAAGGTCCGGGGTGGCGGTCGGAACCAAGGTCCGGGGTGGTGGACGGAACCAAGGTCCGAGGTGGCGGTCGGAACCAAGGTCCGGGGTGGCGGTTGGAACCAAGGTCCGAGGTGGCGGTCGGAACCAAGGTCCGGGGTGGCGGTCGGATCCAAGGTCCAGGGTGGCAGTTGGAACCAAGGACCGGGGTGGCGCTCGGAACCACGTTCCGGGGTGGCGGTCGGAACCAAGGTCCGGGGTGGCGGTCGGAACCAAGGTCCGGGGGGGCGGACGGATCCAAGGTCCGGGGTGGCGTTCAGAACCAAGGTCCGGGGTGGCGGTCGGAACCAAGGTCCGGGGTGGCGGTCGGAACCAATGTCCGGGGTGGCGGTCGGAACCAATGTCCGAGGTGGCGGTCGGAACCAAGTTCCGGGGTGGCGGTCGGAACCAAGGTCTGGGGTGGCGGTCGGAACCAAGGTCCGGGGTGGTGGTCGGATCCAATGTCCGGGGTGGCGGTCGGAACCAATGTCCGAGGTGGCGGTCGGAACCAAGGTCCGGGGTGGCGGTCGGAACCAAGGTCCGGGGTGGCGGTCGGAACCAAGGTCCGGGGTGGCGGTCGGAACCAATTTCCGGGGTGGCGGTCGGAACCAAGGTCCGGAGTGGCGGTCGGAACCAACGTCAGGGGTGGCGGTCGGAACCAAGGTCCGGGGGCTCGTTCGCAACCAAGGTCCGGTGTGGCGGTCGGAAACAATGTCAGGTTTGGCGTTCGAACCACCTTCCGTTGAGGCAGTCGGAACCAAGGTCCGGGGTGACAGTCAGAACTAAGGTCCAAGGTGGCGGTCGGAACCTGGGTCCGGGGTGGCGATCGGAACGAATCCGGGGTGGCGGTCGGTACAAAGGTCTGGGGTGGAGATCGGAACCAAGGTCCAGGGGGGCGGTCGGAACCAAAGTCCGGGGTGGCAGTCGGATCCAAGGTGCGGGGAGGCGGTCGGAACCAAGGCCCGGGCTGGCAGTCGGAACCAAGGTCCGGGGGGTCGGGCGGAACCATGGTCCGGGGGTGCAGTCGGAACCAAGGTCCGGTCTCGCGTTCGGAACCAAGGTCCGGGGTGGCGGTCGGAACCAAGGTCTGGGTTGGCGGTCGGAACCAAGGTCCGAGGTGGCGGTCGGAACCAAGGTCCGGGGCGGTGGTCGGAACCAAGGTCCGGGGTGGCGGTCGGAACCAAGGTCCAGGGTGGCGTTCGGAACCAAGTTACTGGGTGGCGGCCGGAACCATGGGCCGGGGTGGCGGTCGGAAGTAAGGTCCGGGGTGGCGGTCGGAAGTAAGGTCCGGGGTGGCGGTCGGAATCAAGGTCCGGGGTGGCAGTCGGAACCAAGGTCCGGGGTGGAGGTCGGAACCAAGGTCCGGGGGGGCGGTCGGAACCAAAGTCCAGGGTGGCGGTCGGAACCAAGGTCCGGGGTGGCGGTCGGAACCAAGGTCCGGCGTGGCGGTCGGAACCAAGGTCCGGGGTGGCGGTCGGAACCAAGGTCCGGGGTGGCGGTTGGAACCAAGGACCGGGGTGGCGGTCGGAACCACGTTCCGGGGTGGCGGTCGGATCCAACGTCCAGGGTGGCGGTCGGAATCAAGGTCCGGGGTGGCGGTTGGAACCAAGGTCCGGGGTGGCGGTCGGAACCAAGGTCCGGGGTGGCGGTCGGAACCAAGGTCCGGGGGGGCGGACGGAACCAAGGTCCGGGGTGGCGTTCTGAACCAAGGTCCGGGGTGGCGGTCCGAACCAAGGTCCGGAGTGGCGGTCGGAACCAAGGTCCGGGTGGCGGTCGGAACAAATGTCCGGGGGGGGCGGTCGGAACCAATGTCCGAGGTGGCGGCCGGAACCAAGGTCCGGGGTGGCGGTCGGAACCAAGGTCCGGGGTGGTGGTCGGAACCAAGGTCCGGGGTAGCGGTCGGAACCAAGGTCCGGGGTGGCGGTCGGAACCAAAGTCCGGGGTGGCGGTCGGAACTAAGTTCCGTGGTGGCGGTCGGAACCAAGGTCCGGGGGGGGCGGTCGGGACCAACGTCCGGCGTGGCGGTCGGATCCAAGGTCAGGGGTGGCGGTGGGAACCACGTTCTGGGGTGGCGGTCGGAACCAAGGTCCAGGGTGGCGGTCGGAACCAAGGTCCGGGGTGGCGTTCGAAACCAAGTTACGGGGTGGCGGTCGGAACCAAGGGCCGGGGTGGCGCGCGGAATCAAGGTCCGGGGTGGCGGTCGGACCCAAGGTCCGGGGTGGTGGTCGGAACTAAGGTCCGGGTTGGCGGTCGAAACAAAGGTCCCGGGTCGTGGGCGGAACCATGGTCCGGTGTGGCGGTCGGAAACAAGGTCCGGGGTGGCGGTCGGAAGTAAGGTCCGGGGTGGCGGTCGGAACCAAGGTCCGGGGTGGTGGTCGGAACCAAGGTCCGAGGTGGCGGTCGGAACCAAGGTCCAGGGTGGCGGTCAGAACAAAGGTCCGGGGTCGTGGGCGGAACCATGGTCCGGGGTGGCGGTCGGAAACAAGGTCCGGGGTGGCGGTCGGAAGTAAGGTCCGGGGTGGTGGTCGGAACCAAGGTCCGAGGTGGGGGTCGGAACCAAGGTCCGAGGTTGCGGTCGGAACCAAAGTCCGGGGTGGCGGTCGGAACCAAGGTCCGGAGTGGCGGTCGGAACCAAGGTCCGAGGTGGCGGTCGGAACCAAGGTCCGGGGTGGCGGTCGGATCCAAGGTCCAGGGTGGCGGTCGGACCCAAGGTCCGGGGTGGCGTTCGGATCCAAGTTACGGGGTGGCGGTCGGAACCAAGGGCCGGGGTGGCGCGCGGAATCAAGGTCCGGGGTGGCGGTCGGACCCAAGGTCCGGGGTGGTGGTCGGAACTAAGGTCCGGGTTGGCGGTCGAAACAAAGGTCCCGGGTCGTGGGCGGAACCATGGTCCGGGGTGGCGGTCGGAAACAAGGTCCGGGGTGGCGGTCGGAAGTAAGGTCCGGGGTGGCGGTCGGAACCAAGGTCCGGGGTGGTGGTCGGAACCAAGGTCCGAGGTGGCGGTCGGAACCAAGGTCCGGGGTGGCGGTCGGAACAAAGGTCCGGGGTCGTGGGCGGAACCATGGTCCGGGGTGGCGGTCGGAAACAAGGTCCGGGGTGGCGGTCGGAAGTAAGGTCCGGGGTGGCGGTCGGAACCAAGGTCCGAGGTGGTGGTCGGAACCAAGGTCCGAGGTTGCGGTCGGAACCAAGGTCCGGGGTGGCGGTCGGATCCAAGGTCCCGGGTGGCGGTTGGAACCAAGGTCCGAGGTGGCGGTCGGAACCAAGGTCCGGGGTGGCGGTCGGATCCAAGGTCCAGGGTGGCGGTTGGAACCAAGGACCGGGGTGGCGCTCGGAACCACGTTCCGGGGTGGCGGTCGGAACCAAGGTCCGGGGTGGCGGTCGGAACCAAGGTCCGGGGGGGCGGACGGATCCAAGGTCCGGGGTGGCGTTCTGAACCAAGGTCCGGGGTGGCGGTCGGAACCAAGGTCCGGGGTGGCGGTTGGTACCAATGTCCGGGGTGGCGGTCGGAACCAATGTCCGAGGTGGCGGTCGGAACCAAGGTCCGGGGTGGCGGTCGGAACCAAGTTCCGGGGTGGCGGTCGGAACCAAGTTCCGGGGTGGCGGTCGGAACCAAGGTCCGGGGTGGTGGTCGGATCCAATGTCCGGTGTGGCGGTCGGAACCAATGTCCGAGGTGGCGGTCGGAACCATGGTCCGGGGTGGCGGTCGGAACCAAGGTCCGGGGTGGCGGTCGGAACCAAGGTCCGGGGTGGCGGTCGGAACCAATTTCCGGGGTAGCGGTCGGAACCAAGGTCCGGAGTGGCGGTCGGAACCAACGTCAGGGGTGGCGGTCGGAACCAAGGTCCGGGGTGGTGGTCGGATCCAATGTCCGGTGTGGCGGTCGGAACCAATGTCCGAGGTGGCGGTCGGAACCAAGGTCCGGGGTGGCGGTCGGAACCAAGGTCCGGGGTGGCGGTCGGAACCAAGGTCCGGGGTGGCGGTCGGAACCAATTTCCGGGGTGGCGGTCGGAACCAAGGTCCGGAGTGGCGGTCGGAACCAACGTCAGGGGTGGCGGTCGGAACCAAGGTCCGGGGGGGCGTTCGGAACCAAGGTCCGGGGTGGCGGTCGGAAACAATGTCAGGTTTGGCGTTTGAACCACCTTCCGTTGAGGCAGTCGGAACCAAGGTCCGGGGTGACAGTCAGAACTAAGGTCCAAGGTGGCGGTCGGAACCTGGGTCCGGGGTGGCGATCGGAACGAATCCGGGGTGGTGGTCGGAACCAAGGTCCGGGGTGGAGATCGGAACCAAGGTCCAGGGGGGCGGTCGGAACCAAAGTCCGGGGTGGCAGTCGGATCCAAGGTGCGGGGAGGCGGTCGGAACCAAGGCCCGGGCTGGCAGTCGGAACCAAGGTCCGGGGGGTCGGGCGGAACCATGGTCCGGGGGTGCAGTCGGAACCAAGGTCCGGGCTCGCGTTTGGAACCAAGGTCCGGGGTGGCGGTCGGAACCAAGGTCTGGGTTGGCGGTCGGAACCAAGGTCCGAGGTGGCGGTCGGAACCAAGGTCCGGGGCGGTGGTCGGAACCAAGGTCCGGGGTGGCGGTCGGAACCAAGGTCCAGGGTGCCGTTCGGAACCAAGTTACTGGGTGGCGGCCGGAACCATGGGCCGGGGTGGCGGTCGGAAGTAAGGTCCGGGGTGGCGGTCGGAAGTAAGGTCCGGGGTGGCGGTCGGAAGTAAGGTCCGGGGTGGCGGTCGGAATCAAGGTCCGGGGTGGCAGTCGGAAGTAAGGTCCGGGGTGGCGGTCGGAGTCAAGGTCCGGGGTGGCGGCCGGAACCAAGGTCCGGGGTGGTGGTCGGAACCAAGGTCGGGTGTGGCGGTCGGAACCAAGTTCCGGGGTGGCGGTCGGAACCAAGGTCCGGGGTGGCGGTCGGAACCAAGGTCTGGGGTGGCGGTCGGAACCAAGGTCCGAGGTGGTGGTCGGAACCAAGGTCCGGGGTGGCGGTCGGAACCAAGGTCCGGCGTGGGGGTCGGAACCAAGGTCCGGGGTGGCGGTCGGAACCAAGGTCCGGGGTTGCGGTTGGAACCAAGGACCGGGGTGGCGGTCGGAACCACGTTCCGGGGTGGCGGTCGGAACCAAGGTCCAGGGTGGCGGTCGGAACCAAGGTCCGGGGGGCGGTCTGAACCAATGTCCGAGGTGGCGGTCGGAACCAAGGTCCGGGGTGGCGGTCGGAACCAAGTTCCGGGGTGGCGGTCGGAACCAAGGTCCAGCGTGGCGGTCGGAACCAAAGTCCGGTGTGGCGGTCGGAACCAGGTTCCGTGGTGGCGGTCGGAACCAAAGTCCGGGGTGGCGGTCGGAACCAAGTTCCGTGGTGGCGGTCGGATCTAATGTCCGGGGTGGCGGTCGGAACCAAGGTCCGGGGTGGCGGTCGGAACCAAGGTCCGGGGTGGCGGTCGGAACCAAGGTCCGGGGTGGCGGTCGGAACCAAGGTCCGGGGTGGCGGTCGGAACCAATGTCCGGCGTGGCGGTCGGAACCAAGGTCCGGGGTGGCGGTCGGAACCAAGGTCCGGGGTGGCGGTTGGAACCAAGGACCGGGGTGGCGGTCGGAACCACGTTCCAGGGTGGCGGTCGGATCCAATGTCCAGGGTGGCGGTCGGAACCAAGGTCCTGGGTGGCGGTTGGGACCAAGGTCCGGGGTGGCGGTCGGAACCAAGGTCCGGGGTGGCGGTCGGAACCAAGGTCCGGGGTGGCGTTCTGAACCAATATCCAGGGTGGCGGTCGGAACCAATGTCCGAGGTGGCGGTCGTAACCAAGGTCCGGGGTGGCGGTCGGAACTAAGGTCCGGGGTGGCGGTCGGAACCAAGGTCCGGGGTGGCGTTCGGAACCAATTTACGGGGTGGCAGTCGGAACCAAGGGCCGGGGTGGCGGGCGGAATCAAGGTCCGGGGTGGCGGTCGGACCCAAGGTCCGGGGTGGTGGTCGGAACTATGGTCCGGGTTGGCGGTCGAAACAAAGGTCCATGGTCGTGGGCGGAACCATGGTCCGGGGTGGCGGTCGGAAACAAGGTCCGGGGTGGCGGTCGGAAGTAAGGTCCGGGGTGGCGGTCGGAACCAAGGTCCGGGGTGGTGGTCGGAACAAATGTCCGAGGTGGCGGTCGGAACCAAGGTCCGGGGAGGCGGTCGGAACCAAGGTCCGGGGTGACGGTCGGAACCAAGGTCCGGTGTGGCGGTCGGAACCAAGGTCCGGGGTGGCGGTCGGAACCAAAGTCCGGGGTGGCGGTCGGAACCAAGTTCCGTGGTGGCAGTCGGAACCAATATCCGGGGGGGGCGGGCGGGACCATGGTCCGGCGTGGCGGTCGGAACCAAGGTCAGGGGTGGCGGTGGGAACCACGTTCTGGGGTGGCGGTCGGAACCAAGGTCCGGGGTGGCGATCGGAACCAAGGTCCGGTGTGGCGTTCGGAACCAAGTTACGGGGTGGTGGTCGGAACTATGGTCCGGGTTGGCGGTCGAAACAAAGGTCCGGGGTCGTGGGCGGAACCATGGTCCGGGGTGGCGGTCGGAAGTAAGGTCCGGGGTGGCGGTCAGAACCAAGGTCCGGGGTGGTGGTCGGAACCAAGGTCCGAGGTGGCGGTCGGAACCAAGGTCCGGGGTGGCGGTCGGAACCAAGGTCCGGGGGGTCGGGCGGAACCAAGGTCCGGGGTGGCGGTCCGAACCAAGGTCCGGGGTGGCGGTCGGATCCAAGGTCTGGGGTGGCGGTTGGAACCAAGGTCCGAGGTGGCGGTTGGAACCAAGGTCCGGGGTGGTGGTCGGATCCAAGGTCCAGGGTGGCGGTTGGAACCAAGGACCGGGGTGGCGCTCGGAACCACGTTCCGGGGTGGCGGTCGGAACCAAGGTCCGGGGTGGCGGTCGGAACCAAGGTCCGGGGGGGCGGACGGATCCAAGGTCCGGGGTGGCGTTCTGAACCAAGGTCCGGGGTGGCGGTCGGAACCAAGGTCCGGGGTGGCGGTCGGAACCAATGTCCGGGGTGGCGGTCGGTACCAATGTCCGAGGTGGCGGTCGGAACCAAGGTCCGGGGTGGCGGTCGGAACCAAGTTCTGGGGTGGCGGTCGGAACCAAGGTCCGGGGTGGCGGTCGGAACCAAGGTCCGGGGTGGTGGTCGGATCCAATGTCCGGGGTGGCGGTCGGAACCAAGGTCCGAGGTGGCGGTCGGAACCAAGGTCCGGGGTGGCGGTCGGAACCAAGGTCCGGGGGGTCGGGCGGAACCAAGGTCCGGGGTGGCGGTCCGAACCAAGGTCCGGGGTGGCCATCGGATCCAAGGTCCGGGGTGGCGGTCGGAACCAAGGTCCTGGGTGGTGGTCGGATCCAATGTCCGGGGTGGCGGTCGGAACCAATGTCCAAGGTGGCGGTCGGAACCAAGGTCCGTGGTGGCGGTCGGAACCAAGGTCCGGGGTGGCGGTCGGAACCAAGGTCCGGGGTGGCGGTCGGAACCAATTTCCGGGGTGGCGGTCGGAACCAAGGTCCGGAGTGGCGGTCGGAACCAACGTCAGGGGTGGCGGTCGGAACCAAGGTCCGGGGGGACGTTCGGAACCAAGGTCCGGGGTGGCGGTCGGAAACAATGTCAGGTTTGGCGTTCGAACCACCTTCCGTTGAGGCAGTCGGAACCAAGGTCCGGGGTGACAGTCAGAACTAAGGTCCAAGGTGGCGGTCGGAACCTGGGTCCGGGGTGGAGATCGGAACCAAGGTCCAGGGGGGCGGTCGGAACCAAAGTCCGGGGTGGCAGTCGGATCCAAGGTGCGGGGAGGCGGTCGGAACTAAGGCCCGGGCTGGCAGTCGGAACCAAGGTCCGGGGGGTCGGGCGGAACCATGGTCCGGGGGTGCAGTCGGAACCAAGGTCCGGGCTCGCGTTCGGAACCAAGGTCCGGGGCGGTGGTCGGAACCAAGGTCTGGGTTGGCGGTCGGAACCAAGGTCCGAGCTGGCGGTCGGAACCAAGGTCCGGGGCGGTGGTCGGAACCAAGGTCCGGGGTGGCGGTCGGAAACAAGGTCCGGGGTGGCGGTCGGAAGTAAGGTCCGGGGTGGCGGTCGGAACCAATGTCCGAGGTGGCGGTCGGAACCAAGGTCCGGGGAGGCGGTCGGAACCAAGGTCCGGGGTGACGGTCGGAACCAAGGTCCGGTGTGGCGGTCGGAACCAAGGTCCGGGGTGGCGGTCGGAACCAAAGTCCGGGGTGGCGGTCGGAACCAAGTTCCGTGGTGGCAGTCGGAACCAATATCCGGGGGGGGCGGGCGGGACCATGGTCCGGCGTGGCGGTCGGAACCAAGGTCAGGGGTGGCGGTGGGAACCACGTTCTGGGGTGGCGGTCGGAACCAAGGTCCGGGGTGGCGATCGGAACCAAGGTCCGGTGTGGCGTTCGGAACCAAGTTACGGGGTGGTGGTCGGAACTATGGTCTGGGTTGGCGGTCGAAACAAAGGTCCGGGGTCGTGGGCGGAACCATGGTCCCGGGTGGCGGTCGGAAGTAAGGTCCGGGGTGGCGGTCAGAACCAAGGTCCGGGGTGGTGGTCGGAACCAAGGTCCGAGGTGGCGGTCGGAACCAAGGTCCGGGGTGGCGGTCGGAACCAAGGTCCGGGGGGTCGGGCGGAACCAAGGTCCGGGGTGGCGGTCCGAACCAAGGTCCGGGGTGGCGGTCGGATCCAAGGTCTGGGGTGGCGGTTGGAACCAAGGTCCGAGGTGCCGGTTGGAACCAAGGTCCGGGGTGGTGGTCGGATCCAAGGTCCAGGGTGGCGGTTGGAACCAAGGACCGGGGTGGCGCTCGGAACCACGTTCCGGGGTGGCGGTCGGAACCAAGGTCCGGGGTGGCGGTCGGAACCAAGGTCCGGGGGGGCGGACGGATCCAAGGTCCGGGGTGGCGTTCTGAACCAAGGTCCGGGGTGGCGGTCGGAACCAAGGTCTGGGGTGGCGGTCGGAACCAATGTCCGGGGTGGCGGTCGGAACCAATGTCCGAGGTGGCGGTCGGAACCAAGGTCCGGGGTGGCGGTCGGAACCAAGTTCCGGGGTGGCGGTCGGAACCAAGGTCCGGGGTGGCGGTCGGAACCAAGGTCCGGGGTGGTGGTCGGATCCAATGTCCGGGGTGGCGGTCGGAACCAAGGTCCGAGGTGGCGGTCGGAACCAAGGTCCGGGGTGGCGGTCGGAACCAAGGTCCGGGGGGTCGGGCGGAACCAAGGTCCGGGGTGGCGGTCCGAACCAAGGTCCGGGGTGGCCATCGGATCCAAGGTCCGGCGTGGCGGTCGGAACCAAGGTCCTGGGTGGTGGTCGGATCCAATGTCCGGGGTGGCGGTCGGAACCAATGTCCAAGGTGGCGGTCGGAACCAAGGTCCGTGGTGGCGGTCGGAACCAAGGTCCGGGGTGGCGGTCGGAACCAAGGTCCGGGGTGGCGGTCGGAACCAATTTCCGGGGTGGCGGTCGGAACCAAGGTCCGGAGTGGCGGTCGGAACCAACGTCAGGGGTGGCGGTCGGAACCAAGGTCCGGGGGGGCGTTCGGAACCAAGGTCCGGGGTGGCGGTCGGAAACAATGTCAGGTTTGGCGTTCGAACCACCTTCCGTTGAGGCAGTCGGAACCAAGGTCCGGGGTGACAGTCAGAACTAAGGTCCAAGGTGGCGGTCGGAACCTGGGTCCGGGGTGGCGATCGGAACGAATCCGGGGTGGCGGTCGGAACCAAGGTCCGGGGTGGAGATCGGAACCAAGGTCCAGGGGGGCGGTCGGAACCAAAGTCCGGGGTGGCAGTCGGATCCAAGGTGCGGGGAGGCGGTCGGAACTAAGGCCCGGGCTGGCAGTCGGAACCAAGGTCCGGGGGGTCGGGCGGAACCATGGTCCGGGGGTGCAGTCGGAACCAAGGTCCGGGCTCGCGTTCGGAACCAAGGTCCGGGGCGGTGGTCGGAACCAAGGTCTGGGTTGGCGGTCGGAACCAAGGTCCGAGCTGGCGGTCGGAACCAAGGTCCGGGGCGGTGGTCGGAACCAAGGTCCGGGGTGGCGGTCGGAACCAAGGTCCAGGGTGGCGTTCGGAACCAAGTTACTGGGTGGCGGCCGGAACCATGGGCCGGGGTGGCGGTCGGAAGTAAGGTCCGGGGTGGCGGTCGGAAGTAAGGTCCGGGGTGGCGGTCGGAAGTAAGGTCCGGGGTGGCGGTCGGAACCAATGTCCGGGGTGGCGGTCGGAACCAATGTCCGAGGTGGCGGTCGGAACCAAGGTCCGGGGTGGCGGTCGGAACCAAGTTCCGGGGTGGCGGTCGGAACCAAGTTCCGGGGTAGCGGTCGGAACCAAGGTCCGGGGTGGTGGTCGGATCCAATGTCCGGGGTGGCGGTCGGAACCAAGGTCCGAGGTGGCGGTCGGAACCAAGGTCCGGGGTGGCGGTCGGAACCAAGGTCCGGGGGGTCGGGCGGAACCAAGGTCCGGGGTTGCGGTCCGAACCAAGGTCCGGGGTGGCGGTCGGATCCAAGGTCCGGGGTGGCGGTCGGAAACAAGGTCCTGGGTGGTGGTCGGATCCAATGTCCGGGGTGGCGGTCGGAACCAATGTCCGAGGTGGCGGTCGGAACCAAGGTCCGGGGTGGCGGTCGGAACCAAGGTCCGGGGTGGCGGTCGGAACCAAGGTCCGGGGTGGCGGTCGGAACCAATTTCCGGGGTGGCGGTTGGAACCAAGGTCCGGAGTGGCGGTCGGAACCAACGTCAGGGGTGGCGGTCGGAACCAAGGTCCGGGGGGGCGTTCGGAACCAAGGTCCGGGGTGGCGGTCGGAAACAATGTCAGGTTTGGCGTTCGAACCACCTTCCGTTGAGGCAGTCGGAACCAAGGTCCGGGGTGACAGTCAGAACTAAGGTCCAAGGTGGCGGTCGGAACCTGGGTCCGGGGTGGCGATCGGAACGAATCCGGGGTGGCGGTCGGAACCAAGGTCCGGGGTGGCGGTCGGAACCAATGTCCAAGGTGGCGGTCGGAACCAAGGTCCGTGGTGGCGGTCGGAACCAAGGTCCGGGGTGGCGGTCGGAACCAAGGTCCGGGGTGGCGGTCGGAACCAATTTCCGGGGTGGCGGTCGGAACCAAGGTCCGGAGTGGCGGTCGGAACCAACGTCAGGGGTGGCGGTCGGAACCAAGGTCCGGGGGGACGTTCGGAACCAAGGTCCGGGGTGGCGGTCGGAAACAATGTCAGGTTTGGCGTTCGAACCACCTTCCGTTGAGGCAGTCGGAACCAAGGTCCGGGGTGACAGTCAGAACTAAGGTCCAAGGTGGCGGTCGGAACCTGGGTCCGGGGTGGAGATCGGAACCAAGGTCCAGGGGGGCGGTCGGAACCAAAGTCCGGGGTGGCAGTCGGATCCAAGGTGCGGGGAGGCGGTCGGAACTAAGGCCCGGGCTGGCAGTCGGAACCAAGGTCCGGGGGGTCGGGCGGAACCATGGTCCGGGGGTGCAGTCGGAACCAAGGTCCGGGCTCGCGTTCGGAACCAAGGTCCGGGGCGGTGGTCGGAACCAAGGTCTGGGTTGGCGGTCAGAACCAAGGTCCGAGCTGGCGGTCGGAACCAAGGTCCGGGGCGGTGGTCGGAACCAAGGTCCGGGGTGGCGGTCGGAAACAAGGTCCGGGGTGGCGGTCGGAAGTAAGGTCCGGGGTGGCGGTCGGAACCAATGTCCGAGGTGGCGGTCGGAACCAAGGTCCGGGGAGGCGGTCGGAACCAAGGTCCGGGGTGACGGTCGGAACCAAGGTCCGGTGTGGCGGTCGGAACCAAGGTCCGGGGTGGCGGTCGGAACCAAAGTCCGGGGTGGCGGTCGGAACCAAGTTCCGTGGTGGCAGTCGGAACCAATATCCGGGGGGGGCGGGCGGGACCATGGTCCGGCGTGGCGGTCGGAACCAAGGTCAGGGGTGGCGGTGGGAACCACGTTCTGGGGTGGCGGTCGGAACCAAGGTCCGGGGTGGCGATCGGAACCAAGGTCCGGTGTGGCGTTCGGAACCAAGTTACGGGGTGGTGGTCGGAACTATGGTCTGGGTTGGCGGTCGAAACAAAGGTCCGGGGTCGTGGGCGGAACCATGGTCCCGGGTGGCGGTCGGAAGTAAGGTCCGGGGTGGCGGTCAGAACCAAGGTCCGGGGTGGTGGTCGGAACCAAGGTCCGAGGTGGCGGTCGGAACCAAGGTCCGGGGTGGCGGTCGGAACCAAGGTCCGGGGGGTCGGGCGGAACCAAGGTCCGGGGTGGCGGTCCGAACCAAGGTCCGGGGTGGCGGTCGGATCCAAGGTCTGGGGTGGCGGTTGGAACCAAGGTCCGAGGTGCCGGTTGGAACCAAGGTCCGGGGTGGTGGTCGGATCCAAGGTCCAGGGTGGCGGTTGGAACCAAGGACCGGGGTGGCGCTCGGAACCACGTTCCGGGGTGGCGGTCGGAACCAAGGTCCGGGGTGGCGGTCGGAACCAAGGTCCGGGGGGGCGGACGGATCCAAGGTCCGGGGTGGCGTTCTGAACCAAGGTCCGGGGTGGCGGTCGGAACCAAGGTCTGGGGTGGCGGTCGGAACCAATGTCCGGGGTGGCGGTCGGAACCAATGTCCGAGGTGGCGGTCGGAACCAAGGTCCGGGGTGGCGGTCGGAACCAAGTTCCGGGGTGGCGGTCGGAACCAAGGTCCGGGGTGGCGGTCGGAACCAAGGTCCGGGGTGGTGGTCGGATCCAATGTCCGGGGTGGCGGTCGGAACCAAGGTCCGAGGTGGCGGTCGGAACCAAGGTCCGGGGTGGCGGTCGGAACCAAGGTCCGGGGGGTCGGGCGGAACCAAGGTCCGGGGTGGCGGTCCGAACCAAGGTCCGGGGTGGCCATCGGATCCAAGGTCCGGCGTGGCGGTCGGAACCAAGGTCCTGGGTGGTGGTCGGATCCAATGTCCGGGGTGGCGGTCGGAACCAATGTCCAAGGTGGCGGTCGGAACCAAGGTCCGTGGTGGCGGTCGGAACCAAGGTCCGGGGTGGCGGTCGGAACCAAGGTCCGGGGTGGCGGTCGGAACCAATTTCCGGGGTGGCGGTCGGAACCAAGGTCCGGAGTGGCGGTCGGAACCAACGTCAGGGGTGGCGGTCGGAACCAAGGTCCGGGGGGGCGTTCGGAACCAAGGTCCGGGGTGGCGGTCGGAAACAATGTCAGGTTTGGCGTTCGAACCACCTTCCGTTGAGGCAGTCGGAACCAAGGTCCGGGGTGACAGTCAGAACTAAGGTCCAAGGTGGCGGTCGGAACCTGGGTCCGGGGTGGCGATCGGAACGAATCCGGGGTGGCGGTCGGAACCAAGGTCCGGGGTGGAGATCGGAACCAAGGTCCAGGGGGGCGGTCGGAACCAAAGTCCGGGGTGGCAGTCGGATCCAAGGTGCGGGGAGGCGGTCGGAACTAAGGCCCGGGCTGGCAGTCGGAACCAAGGTCCGGGGGGTCGGGCGGAACCATGGTCCGGGGGTGCAGTCGGAACCAAGGTCCGGGCTCGCGTTCGGAACCAAGGTCCGGGGCGGTGGTCGGAACCAAGGTCTGGGTTGGCGGTCGGAACCAAGGTCCGAGCTGGCGGTCGGAACCAAGGTCCGGGGCGGTGGTCGGAACCAAGGTCCGGGGTGGCGGTCGGAACCAAGGTCCAGGGTGGCGTTCGGAACCAAGTTACTGGGTGGCGGCCGGAACCATGTGCCGGGGTGGCGGTCGGAAGTAAGGTCCGGGGTGGCGGTCGGAAGTAAGGTCCGGGGTGGCGGTCGGAAGTAAGGTCCGGGGTGGCGGTCGGAACCAATGTCCGGGGTGGCGGTCGGAACCAATGTCCGAGGTGGCGGTCGGAACCAAGGTCCGGGGTGGCGGTCGGAACCAAGTTCCGGGGTGGCGGTCGGAACCAAGTTCCGGGGTAGCGGTCGGAACCAAGGTCCGGGGTGGTGGTCGGATCCAATGTCCGGGGTGGCGGTCGGAACCAAGGTCCGAGGTGGCGGTCGGAACCAAGGTCCGGGGTGGCGGTCGGAACCAAGGTCCGGGGGGTCGGGCGGAACCAAGGTCCGGGGTTGCGGTCCGAACCAAGGTCCGGGGTGGCGGTCGGATCCAAGGTCCGGGGTGGCGGTCGGAAACAAGGTCCTGGGTGGTGGTCGGATCCAATGTCCGGGGTGGCGGTCGGAACCAATGTCCGAGGTGGCGGTCGGAACCAAGGTCCGGGGTGGCGGTCGGAACCAAGGTCCGGGGTGGCGGTCGGAACCAAGGTCCGGGGTGGCGGTCGGAACCAATTTCCGGGGTGGCGGTTGGAACCAAGGTCCGGAGTGGCGGTCGGAACCAACGTCAGGGGTGGCGGTCGGAACCAAGGTCCGGGGGGGCGTTCGGAACCAAGGTCCGGGGTGGCGGTCGGAAACAATGTCAGGTTTGGCGTTCGAACCACCTTCCGTTGAGGCAGTCGGAACCAAGGTCCGGGGTGACAGTCAGAACTAAGGTCCAAGGTGGCGGTCGGAACCTGGGTCCGGGGTGGCGATCGGAACGAATCCGGGGTGGCGGTCGGAACCAAGGTCCGGGGTGGAGATCGGAACCAAGGTCCAGGGGGGCGGTCGGAACCAAAGTCCGGGGTGGCAGTCGGATCCAAGGTGCGGGGAGGCGGTCGGAACCAAGGCCCGGGCTGGCAGTCGGAACCAAGGTCCGGGGGGTCGGGCGGAACCATGGTCCGGGGGTGCAGTCGGAACCAAGGTCCGGGCTCGCGTTCGGAACCAAGGTCCGGGGTGGCGGTCGGAACCAAGGTCTGGGTTGGCGGTCGGAACCAAGGTCCGAGGTGGCGGTCGGAACCAAGGTCCGGGGCGGTGGTCGGAACCAAGGTCCGGGGTGGCGGTCGGAACCAAGGTCCAGGGTGGCGTTCGGAACCAAGTTACTGGGTGGCGGCCGGAACCATGGGCCGGGGTGGCGGTCGGAAGTAAGGTCCGGGGTGGCGGTCGGAAGTAAGGTCCGGGGTGGCGGTCGGAATCAAGGTCCGGGGTGGCGGTCGGAAGTAAGGTCCGTGGTGGCGGTCGGAATCAAGGTCCGGGGTGGCGGCCGGAACCAAGGTCCGGGGTGGCGGTCGGAACCAAGGTCTGGGGTGGCGGTCGGAACCAAGGTCCGAGGTGGCGGTCGGAACCAAGGTCCGGGGTGGCGGTCGGAACCAAGGTCCGGCGTGGCGGTCGGAACCAAGGTCCGGGGTGGCGGTCGGAACCAAGGTCCGGGGTTGCGGTTGGAACCAAGGACCGGGGTGGCGGTCGGAACCACGTTCCGGGGTGGCGGTCGGAACCAAGGTCCAGGGTGGCGGTCGGAACCAAGGTCCGGGGGGGCGGTCTGAACCAATGTCCGAGGTGGCGGTCGGAACCAAGGTCCGGGGTGGCGGTCGGAACCAAGTTCCGGGGTGGCGGTCGGAACCAAGGTCCAGCGTGGCGGTCGGAACCAAAGTCCGGTGTGGCGGTCGGAACCAGGTTCCGTGGTGGCGGTCGGAACCAAAGTCCGGGGTGGCGGTCGGAACCACGGTCCGGGGTGGCGGTCAGAACCAAGGTCCGGGGTGGCGGTCGGAACCAAGTTCCGGGGTGGCGGTCGGAACCAATGTCCAGCGTGGCGGTCGGAACCAAGGTCCGGGGTGGCGGTCGGAACCAAGGTCCAGGGTGCCGGTTGGAACCAAGGACCGGGGTGGCGGTCGGAACCACGTTCCAGGGTGGCGGTCGGATCCAATGTCCAGGGTGGCGGTCGGAACCAAGGTCCGGGGTGGCGGTTGGAACCAAGGTCCGGGGTGGCGGTCGGAACCAAGGTCCGGGGTGGCGGTCGGAACCAAGGTCCGGGGGGGCGGACGGAACCAAGGTCCGGGGTGGCGTTCTGAACCAATATCCAGGGTGGCAGTCGGAACCAATGTCCGAGGTGGCGGTCGTAACCAAGGTCCGGGGTGGCGGTCGGAACCAAGGTCCGGGGTGGCGGTCAGAACCAAGGTCCGGGGTGGCGTTCGGAACCAATTTACGGGGTGGCGGTCGTAACAAATGTCCGAGGTGGCGGGCGGAATCAAGGTCCGGGGTGGCGGTCGGACCCAAGGTCCGGGGTGGTGGTCGGAACTATGGTCCGGGTTGGCGGTCGAAACAAAGGTCCGTGGTCGTGGGCGGAACCATGGTCCGGGGTGGCGGTCGGAAACAAGGTCCGGGGTGGCGGTCGGAAGTAAGGTCCGGGGTGGCGGTCGGAACCAAGGTCCGGGGTGGTGGTCGGAACCAATGTCCGAGGTGGCGGTCGGAACCAAGGTCCGGGGAGGCGGTCGGAACCAAGGTCCGGGGTGACGGTCGGAACCAAGGTCCGGTATGGCGGTCGGAACCAAGGTCCGGGGTGGCGGTCGGAACCAAAGTCCGGGGTGGCGGTCGGAACCAAGTTCCGTGGTGGCAGTCGGAACCAAGGTCCGGGGGGGGCAGGCGGGACCAAGGTCCGGCGTGGCGGTCGGAACCAAGGTCAGGGGTGGCGGTGGGAACCACGTTCTGGGGTGGCGGTCGGAACCAAGGTCCGGGGTGGCGGTCGGAACCAAGGTCCGGTGTGGCGTTCGGAACCAAGTTACGGCGTGGTGGTCGGAACTATGGTCCGGGTTGGCGGTCGAAACAAAGGTCCGGGGTCGTGGGCGGAACCATGGTCCGGGGTGGCGGTCGGAAGTAAGGTCCGGGGTGGCGGTCGGAACCAAGGTCCGGGGTGGTGGTCGGAACCAAGGTCCGAGGTGGCGGTCGGTACCAAGGTCCGGGGTGGCGGTCGGAACCAAGGTCCGGCGTGGCGGTCGGAACAAATGTCCGGGGTGGTGGTCGGAACCAAGGTCCGGGGTGGCGGTTGGAAACATGGACCGGGGTGGCGGTCGGAACCACGTTCCGGGGTGGCGGTCGGAACCAAGGTCCGGGGTGGCGGTCGGAACCAAGGTCCGGGGGGGCGGAGGAACCAAGGTCCGCGGTGGCGTTCTGAACCAAGGTCCGGGCTGGCGTTCCGAACCAAGGTCCGGGGTGGCGGTCGGAACCATGGTCCGGGGTGGCAGTCGGAACCAAGGTCCGGGGGGTCGGGCGGAACCAATGTCCGGGGTGGCGGTCCGAACCAAGGTCCGGGGTGGCGGTCGGATCCAAGGTCCGGGGTGGCGGTCGGAACCAAGGTCTGGGTTGGCGGTCGGAACGAAGGTCCGAGGTGGCGGTCGGAACCAAGGTCCGGGGTGGTGGTCGGAACCAAGGTCCGAGGTGGCGGTCGGTACCAAGGTCCGGGGTGGCGGTCGGAACCAAGGTCCGGCGTGGCGGTCGGAACAAATGTCCGGGGTGGTGGTCGGAACCAAGGTCCGGGGTGGCGGTTGGAAACAAGGACCGGGGTGGCGGTCGGAACCACGTTCCGGGGTGGCGGTCGGAACCAAGGTCCGGGGTGGCGGTCGGAACCAAGGTCCGGGGGGGCGGAGGAACCAAGGTCCGCGGTGGCGGTCGGAACCAAGGTCCGGGGAGGCGGTCGGAACCAAGGTCCGGGGTGACGGTCGGAACCAAGGTCCGGTATGGCGGTCGGAACCAAGGTCCGGGGTGGCGGTCGGAACCAAAGTCCGGGGTGGCGGTCGGAACCAAGTTCCGTGGTGGCAGTCGGAACCAAGGTCCGGGGGGGGCAGGCGGGACCAAGGTCCGGCGTGGCGGTCGGAACCAAGGTCAGGGGTGGCGGTGGGAACCACGTTCTGGGGTGGCGGTCGGAACCAAGGTCCGGGGTGGCGGTCGGAACCAAGGTCCGGTGTGGCGTTCGGAACCAAGTTACGGGGTGGTGGTCGGAACTATGGTCCGGGTTGGCGGTCGAAACAAAGGTCCGGGGTCGTGGGCGGAACCATGGTCCGGGGTGGCGGTCGGAAGTAAGGTCCGGGGTGGCGGTCGGAACCAAGGTCCGGGGTGGTGGTCGGAACCAAGGTCCGAGGTGGCGGTCGGTACCAAGGTCCGGGGTGGCGGTCGGAACCAAGGTCCGGCGTGGCGGTCGGAACAAATGTCCGGGGTGGTGGTCGGAACCAAGGTCCGGGGTGGCGGTTGGAAACATGGACCGGGGTGGCGGTCGGAACCACGTTCCGGGGTGGCGGTCGGAACCAAGGTCCGGGGTGGCGGTCGGAACCAAGGTCCGGGGGGGCGGAGGAACCAAGGTCCGCGGTGGCGTTCTGAACCAAGGTCCGGGCTGGCGTTCCGAACCAAGGTCCGGGGTGGCGGTCGGAACCATGGTCCGGGGTGGCAGTCGGAACCAAGGTCCGGGGGGTCGGGCGGAACCAATGTCCGGGGTGGCGGTCCGAACCAAGGTCCGGGGTGGCGGTCGGATCCAAGGTCCGGGGTGGCGGTCGGAACCAAGGTCTGGGTTGGCGGTCGGAACGAAGGTCCGAGGTGGCGGTCGGAACCAAGGTCCGGGGTGGTGGTCGGAACCAAGGTCCGAGGTGGCGGTCGGTACCAAGGTCCGGGGTGGCGGTCGGAACCAAGGTCCGGCGTGGCGGTCGGAACAAATGTCCGGGGTGGTGGTCGGAACCAAGGTCCGGGGTGGCGGTTGGAAACAAGGACCGGGGTGGCGGTCGGAACCACGTTCCGGGGTGGCGGTCGGAACCAAGGTCCGGGGTGGCGGTTGGAACCAAGGTCCGGGGGGGCGGAGGAACCAAGGTCCGCGGTGGCGTTCTGAACCAAGGTCCGGGCTGGCGTTCCGAACCAAGGTCCGGGGTGGCGGTCGGAACCATGGTCCGGGGTGGCAGTCGGAACCAAGGTCCGGGGGGTCGGGCGGAACCAATGTCCGGGGTGGCGGTCCGAACCAAGTTCCGGGGTGGCGGTCGGATCCAAGGTCCGGGGTGGCGGTCGGAACCAAGGTCTGGGTTGGCGGTCGGAACGAAGGTCCGAGGTGGCGGTCGGAACCAAGGTCCGGGGCGGTGGTCGGAACCAAGGTCCGGGGTGGCGGTCGGAAACCAAGGTCCAGGGTGGCGTTCGGAACCAAGTTGCTGGGTGGCGGCCGGAACCATGGGCCGGGGTGCCGGTCGGAAGTAAGGTCCGGGGTGGCGGTCGGAAGTAAGGTCCGGGGTGGCGGTCGGAATCAAGGTTCTTGGTGGCAGTCGGAAGTAAGGTCCGGGGTGGCGGTCGGAATCAAGGTCCGGGGTGGCGGTCGGAACCAAGTTCCGGGGTGGCGGTCGGAACCAAGGTCCGGGGTGGCGGTCGGAACCAAGGTCTGGGGTGGCGGTCGGAACCAAGGTCCGAGGTGGCGGTCGGAACCAAGGTCCGGGGTGGCGGTCGGAACCAAGGTCCGGCGTGGCGGTCGGAACCAAGGTCCGGGGTGGCGGTCGGAACCAAGGTCCGGGGTTGCGGTTGGAACTAAGGACCGGGGTGGCGGTCGGAACCACGTTCCGGGGTGGCGGTCGGAACCAAGGTCCAGGGTGGCGGTCGGAACCAAGGTCCGGGGGGGCGGTCTGAACCAATGACAGAGGTGGCGGTCGGAACCAAGGTCCGGGGTGGCGGTCGGAACCAAGTTCCGGGGTGGCGGTCGGAACCAAGGTCCAGCGTGGCGGTCGGACCCAAGGTCCGGGGTGGCAGTCGGAACCAAAGTCCGGGGTGGCGGTTGGAACCAAGGACCGGGGTGGCGGTCGGAACCACGTTCCAGGGTGGCGGTCGGATCCAATGTCCAGGGTGGCGGTCGGAACCAAGGTCCGGGGTGGCGGTTGGAACCAAGGTCCGGGGTGGCGGTCGGAACCAAGGTCCGGGGTGGCGGTCGGAACCAAGGTCCGGGGGGGCAGACGGAACCAATGTCCGGGGTGGCGTTCTGAACCAATGTCCAGGAGTTCAATCCTGATAAATGCGAAGTGATGCATTTTGGTGGGAATAATGTAGGGAGGAGCTACACGATAAATGGAAGAACCATAAAGGGTGTAGAGACGCAGAGGGACCTGGGTGTGCAAGTCCACAGATCTTTGAAGGTGACGTCACAGGTGGAGAAGGTGGTGAAGAAGGCATATGGCATGCCTTTATAGGACGGGGCATAGAGTATAAAAGTTGGGGTCTGATGTTGCAGATGTATAGAACGTTGGTTCGGCCGCATTTGGAATACTGCGTCCAGTTCTGGTCGCCACACTACCAGAAGGACGTGGAGGCTTTGGAGAGAGTACAGAGGAGGTTTACCAGGATGTTGCCTGGTATGGAAGGGCTTAGTTATGAGGAGAGATTGGGGAAACTGGGGTTGTTCTCCTTGGAAAGACGGAGGATGAGGGGAGACTTAATAGAGGTGTATAAAATTATGAAAGGCATAGATAGGGTGAACGGTGGGAAGCTTTTCCCCGGGTCGGTGGTGACGTTCACGAGGGGTCATAGGTTCAAGGTGAAGGGGGGGAGGTTTAACACAGATATCAGAAGGACATATTTCACACAGAGGGTCGTGGGGGCCAGGAATGTGTTGCCGGGCAAGGTGGTGGAGGCGGACACACTGGGAACGTTTAAGACTTATCTAGACAGCTATATGAACGGAGTGGGAATGGAGGGATACAAAAGAGTGGTCTAGTTTGGACCAGGGAGCGGCGCGGGCTAATTGTTCCTGGTTTCTCGTTTCAAGGCTTCATTCTACGATCATCTTGCTGGTGCCAGTACAGAGAGAGACTGCGGATAGTTGGGAACCTGTCTCGGGGGCAGGGAATTCATATGGTGTTCGTGGAAGTGGAAATGACTAGGGTTGGGAAGCATTTTCCGATCGGGGCCATTGTGATCTCCTGGACTCGTTTCGATCGCCTCAGGGGGTCGGAGAGGAATTTCCCAGATTTTTTTTTCCCCATATTGGCCCTGGGGTTTTTCACTCTGGGTTTTCGCCTCTCCCTGGAGATCACATGGTCTGGAATGGGGGGTTGGGGGTGAGTTAATAGGTTGTGATGAACAAAGCATCGTAGCTGTGAGGGACAGCTCGGTGGATAGGATATTAGTATGTAGATAGGCTGGAAAATTGGGCGGGGATCCTGGATTCAGGATTCAATCCTGGACCGGGGAGCGGCGCGGGCTTGGAGGGCCGAAGGGCCTGTTCCTGTGCTGCATTGTTCTTTGTTCTTTGTTCTTTGTGGCGGTCGGAACCAATGTCCGAGGTGGCGGTCGTAACCAAGGTCCGGGGTGGCGGTCGGAACCAAGGTCCGGGGTGGCGGTCGGAACCAAGGTCCGGGGTGGCGTTCGGAACCAATTTACGGGGTGGCAGTCGGAACCAAGGGCCGGGGTGGCGGGCGGAATCAAGGTCCGGGGTGGCGGTCGGACCCAAGGTCCGGGGTGGTGGTCGGAACTATGGTCCGGGTTGGCGGTCGAAACAAAGGTCCGTGGTCGTGGGCGGAACCATGGTCCGGGGTGGCGGTCGGAAACAAGGTCCGGGGTGGCGGGCGGAAGTAAGTTCCGGGGTGGCGGTCGGAACCAAGGTCCGGGGTGGTGGTCGGAACCAATGTCCGAGGTGGCGGTCGGAACCAAGGTCCGGGGAGGCGGTCGGAACCAAGGTCCGGGGTGACGGTCGGAACCAAGGTCCGGTGTGGCGGTCGGAACCAAGTTCCGTGGTGGCAGTCGGAACCAAGGTCCGGGGTGGCGGTCGGAATCAAGGTCCGGGGTGGCGGTCGGAAGTAAGGTCCGTGGTGGCGGTCGGAATCAAGGTCCGGGGTGGCGGCCGGAACCAAGGTCCGGGGTGGCAGTCGGAACCAAGGTCTGGGGTGGCGGTCGGAACCAAGGTCCGAGGTGGCGGTCGGAACCAAGGTCCGGGGTGGCGGTCGGAACCAAGGTCCGGCGTGGCGGTCGGAACCAAGGTCCGGGGTGGCGGTCGGAACCAAGGTCCGGGGTTGCGGTTGGAACCAAGGACCGGGGTGGCGGTCGGAACCACGTTCCGGGGTGGCGGTCGGAACCAAGGTCCAGGGTGGCGGTCGGAACCAAGGTCCGGGGGGGCGGTCTGAACCAATGTCCGAGGTGGCGGTCGGAACCAAGGTCCGGGGTGGCGGTCGGAACCAAGTTCCGGGGTGGCGGTCGGAACCAAGGTCCAGCGTGGCGGTCGGAACCAAAGTCCGGTGTGGCGGTCGGAACCAGGTTCCGTGGTGGCGGTCGGAACCAAAGTCCGGGGTGGCGGTCGGAACCACGGTCCGGGGTGGCGGTCAGAACCAAGGTCCGGGGTGGCGGTCGGAACCAAGTTCCGGGGTGGCGGTCGGAACCAATGTCCAGCGTGGCGGTCGGAACCAAGGTCCGGGGTGGCGGTCGGAACCAAGGTCCAGGGTGCCGGTTGGAACCAAGGACCGGGGTGGCGGTCGGAACCACGTTCCAGGGTGGCGGTCGGATCCAATGTCCAGGGTGGCGGTCGGAACCAAGGTCCGGGGTGGCGGTTGGAACCAAGGTCCGGGGTGGCGGTCGGAACCAAGGTCCGGGGTGGCGGTCGGAACCAAGGTCCGGGGGGGCGGACGGAACCAAGGTCCGGGGTGGCGTTCTGAACCAATATCCAGGGTGGCAGTCGGAACCAATGTCCGAGGTGGCGGTCGTAACCAAGGTCCGGGGTGGCGGTCGGAACCAAGGTCCGGGGTGGCGGTCAGAACCAAGGTCCGGGGTGGCGTTCGGAACCAATTTACGGGGTGGCGGTCGTAACAAATGTCCGAGGTGGCGGGCGGAATCAAGGTCCGGGGTGGCGGTCGGACCCAAGGTCCGGGGTGGTGGTCGGAACTATGGTCCGGGTTGGCGGTCGAAACAAAGGTCCGTGGTCGTGGGCGGAACCATGGTCCGGGGTGGCGGTCGGAAACAAGGTCCGGGGTGGCGGTCGGAAGTAAGGTCCGGGGTGGCGGTCGGAACCAAGGTCCGGGGTGGTGGTCGGAACCAATGTCCGAGGTGGCGGTCGGAACCAAGGTCCGGGGAGGCGGTCGGAACCAAGGTCCGGGGTGACGGTCGGAACCAAGGTCCGGTATGGCGGTCGGAACCAAGGTCCGGGGTGGCGGTCGGAACCAAAGTCCGGGGTGGCGGTCGGAACCAAGTTCCGTGGTGGCAGTCGGAACCAAGGTCCGGGGGGGGCAGGCGGGACCAAGGTCCGGCGTGGCGGTCGGAACCAAGGTCAGGGGTGGCGGTGGGAACCACGTTCTGGGGTGGCGGTCGGAACCAAGGTCCGGGGTGGCGGTCGGAACCAAGGTCCGGTGTGGCGTTCGGAACCAAGTTACGGGGTGGTGGTCGGAACTATGGTCCGGGTTGGCGGTCGAAACAAAGGTCCGGGGTCGTGGGCGGAACCATGGTCCGGGGTGGCGGTCGGAAGTAAGGTCCGGGGTGGCGGTCGGAACCAAGGTCCGGGGTGGTGGTCGGAACCAAGGTCCGAGGTGGCGGTCGGTACCAAGGTCCGGGGTGGCGGTCGGAACCAAGGTCCGGCGTGGCGGTCGGAACAAATGTCCGGGGTGGTGGTCGGAACCAAGGTCCGGGGTGGCGGTTGGAAACATGGACCGGGGTGGCGGTCGGAACCACGTTCCGGGGTGGCGGTCGGAACCAAGGTCCGGGGTGGCGGTCGGAACCAAGGTCCGGGGGGGCGGAGGAACCAAGGTCCGCGGTGGCGTTCTGAACCAAGGTCCGGGCTGGCGTTCCGAACCAAGGTCCGGGGTGGCGGTCGGAACCATGGTCCGGGGTGGCAGTCGGAACCAAGGTCCGGGGGGTCGGGCGGAACCAATGTCCGGGGTGGCGGTCCGAACCAAGGTCCGGGGTGGCGGTCGGATCCAAGGTCCGGGGTGGCGGTCGGAACCAAGGTCTGGGTTGGCGGTCGGAACGAAGGTCCGAGGTGGCGGTCGGAACCAAGGTCCGGGGTGGTGGTCGGAACCAAGGTCCGGGGTGGCGGTCGGTACCAAGGTCCGGGGTGGCGGTCGGAACCAAGGTCCGGCGTGGCGGTCGGAACAAATGTCCGGGGTGGTGGTCGGAACCAAGGTCCGGGGTGGCGGTTGGAAACAAGGACCGGGGTGGCGGTCGGAACCACGTTCCGGGGTGGCGGTCGGAACCAAGGTCCGGGGTGGCGGTCGGAACCAAGGTCCGGGGGGGCGGAGGAACCAAGGTCCGCGGTGGCGTTCTGAACCAAGGTCCGGGCTGGCGTTCCGAACCAAGGTCCGGGGTGGCGGTCGGAACCATGGTCCGGGGTGGCAGTCGGAACCAAGGTCCGGGGGGTCGGGCGGAACCAATGTCCGGGGTGGCGGTCCGAACCAAGTTCCGGGGTGGCGGTCGGATCCAAGGTCCGGGGTGGCGGTCGGAACCAAGGTCTGGGTTGGCGGTCGGAACGAAGGTCCGAGGTGGCGGTCGGAACCAAGGTCCGGGGCGGTGGTCGGAACCAAGGTCCGGGGTGGCGGTCGGAAACCAAGGTCCAGGGTGGCGTTCGGAACCAAGTTGCTGGGTGGCGGCCGGAACCATGGGCCGGGGTGCCGGTCGGAAGTAAGGTCCGGGGTGGCGGTCGGAAGTAAGGTCCGGGGTGGCGGTCGGAATCAAGGTTCTTGGTGGCAGTCGGAAGTAAGGTCCGGGGTGGCGGTCGGAATCAAGGTCCGGGGTGGCGGTCGGAACCAAGTTCCGGGGTGGCGGTCGGAACCAAGGTCCGGGGTGGCGGTCGGAACCAAGGTCTGGGGTGGCGGTCGGAACCAAGGTCCGAGGTGGCGGTCGGAACCAAGGTCCGGGGTGGCGGTCGGAACCAAGGTCCGGCGTGGCGGTCGGAACCAAGGTCCGGGGTGGCGGTCGGAACCAAGGTCCGGGGTTGCGGTTGGAACCAAGGACCGGGGTGGCGGTCGGAACCACGTTCCGGGGTGGCGGTCGGAACCAAGGTCCAGGGTGGCGGTCGGAACCAAGGTCCGGGGGGGCGGTCTGAACCAATGACAGAGGTGGCGGTCGGAACCAAGGTCCGGGGTGGCAGTCGGAACCAAGTTCCGGGGTGGCGGTCGGAACCAAGGTCCAGCGTGGCGGTCGGACCCAAGGTCCGGGGTGGCAGTCGGAACCAAGGTCCGGGGTGGCGGTTGGAACCAAGGACCGGGGTGGCGGTCGGAACCACGTTCCAGGGTGGCGGTCGGATCCAATGTCCAGGGTGGCGGTCGGAACCAAGGTCCGGGGTGGCGGTTGGAACCAAGGTCCGGGGTGGCGGTCGGAACCAAGGTCCGGGGTGGCGGTCGGAACCAAGGTCCGGGGGGGCAGACGGAACCAATGTCCGGGGTGGCGTTCTGAACCAATGTCCAGGAGTTCAATCCTGATAAATGCGAAGTGATGCATTTTGGTGGGAATAATGTAGGGAGGAGCTACACGATAAATGGAAGAACCATAAAGGGTGTAGAGACGCAGAGGGACCTGGGTGTGCAAGTCCACAGATCTTTGAAGGTGACGTCACAGGTGGAGAAGGTGGTGAAGAAGGCATATGGCATGCCTTTATAGGACGGGGCATAGAGTATAAAAGTTGGGGTCTGATGTTGCAGATGTATAGAACGTTGGTTCGGCCGCATTTGGAATACTGCGTCCAGTTCTGGTCGCCACACTACCAGAAGGACGTGGAGGCTTTGGAGAGAGTACAGAGGAGGTTTACCAGGATGTTGCCTGGTATGGAAGGGCTTAGTTATGAGGAGAGATTGGGGAAACTGGGGTTGTTCTCCTTGGAAAGACGGAGGATGAGGGGAGACTTAATAGAGGTGTATAAAATTATGAAAGGCATAGATAGGGTGAACGGTGGGAAGCTTTTCCCCGGGTCGGTGGTGACGTTCACGAGGGGTCATAGGTTCAAGGTGAAGGGGGGGAGGTTTAACACAGATATCAGAAGGACATATTTCACACAGAGGGTCGTGGGGGCCAGGAATGTGTTGCCGGGCAAGGTGGTGGAGGCGGACACACTGGGAACGTTTAAGACTTATCTAGACAGCTATATGAACGGAGTGGGAATGGAGGGATACAAAAGAGTGGTCTAGTTTGGACCAGGGAGCGGCGCGGGCTAATTGTTCCTGGTTTCTCGTTTCAAGGCTTCATTCTACGATCATCTTGCTGGTGCCAGTACAGAGTGAGACTGCGGATAGTTGGGAACCTGTCTCGGGGGCAGGGAATTCATATGGTGTTCGTGGAAGTGGAAATGACTAGGGTTGGGAAGCATTTTCCGATCGGGGCCATTGTGATCTCCTGGACTCGTTTCGATCGCCTCAGGGGGTCGGAGAGGAATTTCCCAGATTTTTTTTTCCCCATATTGGCCCTGGGGTTTTTCACTCTGGGTTTTCGCCTCTCCCTGGAGATCACATGGTCTGGAATGGGGGGTTGGGGGTGAGTTAATAGGTTGTGATGAACAAAGCATCGTAGCTGTGAGGGACAGCTCGGTGGATAGGATATTAGTATGTAGATAGGCTGGAAAATTGGGCGGGGATCCTGGATTCAGGATTCAATCCTGGACCGGGGAGCGGCGCGGGCTTGGAGGGCCGAAGGGCCTGTTCCTGTGCTGCATTGTTCTTTGTTCTTTGTTCTTTGTGGCGGTCGGAACCAATGTCCGAGGTGGCGGTCGTAACCAAGGTCCGGGGTGGCGGTCGGAACCAAGGTCCGGGGTGGCGGTCGGAACCAAGGTCCGGGGTGGCGTTCGGAACCAATTTACGGGGTGGCAGTCGGAACCAAGGGCCGGGGTGGCGGGCGGAATCAAGGTCCGGGGTGGCGGTCGGACCCAAGGTCCGGGGTGGTGGTCGGAACTATGGTCCGGGTTGGCGGTCGAAACAAAGGTCCGTGGTCGTGGGCGGAACCATGGTCCGGGGTGGCGGTCGGAAACAAGGTCCGGGGTGGCGGGCGGAAGTAAGTTCCGGGGTGGCGGTCGGAACCAAGGTCCGGGGTGGTGGTCGGAACCAATGTCCGAGGTGGCGGTCGGAACCAAGGTCCGGGGAGGCGGTCGGAACCAAGGTCCGGGGTGACGGTCGGAACCAAGGTCCGGTGTGGCGGTCGGAACCAAGGTCCGGGGTGGCGGTCGGAACCAAAGTCCGGGGAGGCGGTCGGAACCAAGTTCCGTGGTGGCAGTCGGAACCAAGGTCCAGGGTGGCGGTCGGAACCAATGTCCGAGGTGGCGGTCGTAACCAAGGTCCGGGGTGGCGGTCGGAACCAAGGTCCGGGGTGGCGGTCGGAACCAAGGTCCGGGGTGGCGTTCGGAACCAATTTACGGGGTGGCAGTCGGAACCAAGGGCCGGGGTGGCGGGCGGAATCAAGGTCCGGGGTGGCGGTCGGACCCAAGGTCCGGGGTGGTGGTCTGAACTATGGTCCGTGTTGGCGGTCGAAACAAAGGTCCGTGGTCGTGGGCGGAACCATGGTCCGGGGTGGCGGTCGGAAACAAGGTCCGGGGTGGCGGTCGGAAGAAAGGTCCGGGGTGGCGGTCGGAACCAAGGTCCGGGGTGGTGGTCGGAACCAATGTCCGAGGTGGCGGTCGGAACCAAGGTCCGGGGAGGCGGTCGGAACCAAGGTCCGGGGTGACGGTCAGAACCAAGGTCCGGTGTGGCGGTCGGAACCAAGGTCCGGGGTGGCGGTCGGAACCAAAGTCCGGGGAGGCGGTCGGAACCAAGTTCCGTGGTGGCAGTCGGAACCAAGGTCCGGGGGGGGCGGTCGGGACCAAGATCCGGCGTGGCGGTCGGAACCAAGGTCAGGGGTGGCGGTGGGAACCACGTTCTGGGGTGGCGGTCGGAACCAAGGTCCGGGGTGGCGGTCGGAACCAAGGTCCGGGGTGGCGTTCGGAACCAAGTTACGGGGTGGTGGTCGGAACTATGGTCCGGGTTGGCGGTCGAAACAAAGGTCCGGGGTCGTGGGCGGAACCATGGTCCGGGGTGGCGGTCGGAAGTAAGGTCCGGGGTGGCGGTCGGAACCAAGGTCCGGGGTGGTGGTCGGAACCAAGGTCCGAGGTGGCGGTCGGAACCAAGGTCCGGGGTGGCGGTCGGAACCAAGGTCCGGCGTGGCGGTCGGAACAAAGGTCCGGGGTGGTGGTCGGAACCAAGGTCCGGGGTGGCGGTTGGAAACAAGGACCGGGGTGGCGGTCGGAACCACGTTCCGGGGTGGCGGTCGGAACCAAGGTCCGGGGTGGCAGTCGGAACCAAGGTCCGGGGGGGCGGACGGAACGAAGGTCCGGGGTGGCGTTCTGAACTAAGGTCCGGGGTGGCGTTCCGAACCAAGGTCCGGGGTGGCGGTCGGAACCATGGTCCGGGGTGGCGGTCGGAACCAATGTCCGGGGTGGCGGTCGGAACCAAGGTCCGGGGTGGCGGTCCGAACCAAGGTCCGGGGTGGCGGTCGGATCCAAGGTCCGGGGTGGCGGTCGGAACCAATGTCCGGGGTGGCGGTCGGAACCATGGTCCAGGGTGGCGGTCGGAACCAATGTCCGGGGTGGCGGTCGGAACCAAGGTCCGGGGTGGCGGTCCGAACCAAGGTCCAGGGTGGCGGTCGGATCCAAGGTCCGCGGTGGCGGTCGGAACCAATGTCCGTGGTGGCGGTCGGAACCAATGTCCGGGGGGGCTGACGGAACCAAGGTCCGGGGTGGCTTTCTGAACCAAGGTCCGGGGTGGCGGTCGGAACCAAGGTCCGGGGTGGCGGTCGGAACCAAGGTCCGGGGTGGCGGTCGGAACCAATGTCCGAGGTGGCGGTCGGAACGAAGGTCCGGGGTGGCGGTCGGAACCAATGTCCGGGGTGGCGGTCGGAACCAAGGTCCAGCGTGGCGGTCGGAACCAAAGTCCGGTGTGGCGGTCGGAACCAGGTTCCGTGGTGGGGGTCGGAACCAAAGTCCGGGGTGGTGGTCGGAACCACGGTCTGGGGTGGCGGTCGGAACCAAGGTCCGGGGTGGCGGTCGGAACCAAGGTCCGGGGTGGCGGTCGGAACCAAGGTCCGGGGTGGCGGTCGGAACCAAGTTCCGTGGTGGCGGTCGGAACCAATGTCCAGGGTGGCGGTCGGAACCAAGGTCCGGGGTGGCGGTCGGAACCAAGGTCCGGGGTGGCGGTCGGAACTAAGGTCCGGCGTGGCGGTCGGAACCAATGTCCGGGGTGGCGGTCGGAACCAAGGTCCGGGGTGGCGGTTGGAACCAAGGACCGGGGTGGCGGTCGGAACCACGTTCCGGGGTGGCGGTCGGATCCAATGTCCAGGGTGGCGGTCGGAACCAAGGTCCGGGGTGGCGGTAGGAACCAAGGTCCGGAGTGGCGGTCGGAACCAAGGTCCGGGGTGGCGGTCGGAACCAAGGTCCGGGGGGACGTTCGGAACCAAGGTCCGGGGTGGCGGTCGGAAACAATGTCAGGTGTGGCGTTCGAACCACCTTCCGGTGAGGCGGTCGGAACCAAGGTCCGGGGTGGCGTTCGGAACCAAGTTACGGGGTGGTGGTCGGAACTATGGTCCGGGTTGGCGGTCGAAACAAAGGTCCGGGGTCGTGGGCGGAACCATGGTCCGGGGTGGCGGTCGGAAGTAAGGTCCGGGGTGGCGGTCGGAACCAAGGTCCGGGGTGGTGGTCGGAACCAAGGTCCGAGGTGGCGGTCGGAACCAAGGTCCGGGGTGGCGGTCGGAACCAAGGTCCGGCGTGGCGGTCGGAACAAAGGTCCGGGGTGGTGGTCGGAACCAAGGTCCGGGGGGGCGGACGGAACCAAGGTCCGGGGTGGCGTTCTGAACTAAGGTCCGGGGTGGCGTTCCGAACCAAGGTCCGGGGTGGCGGTCGGAACCATGGTCCGGGGTGGCGGTCGGAACCAATGTGCGGGGTGGCGGTCGGAACCAAGGTCCGGGGTGGCGGTCCGAACCAAGGTCCGGGGTGGCGGTCGGATCCAAGGTCCGGGGTGGCGGTCGGAACCAATGTCCGGGGTGGCGGTCGGAACCATGGTCCAGGGTGGCGGTCGGAACCAATGTCCGGGGTGGCGGTCGGAACCAAGGTCCGGGGTGGCGGTCCGAACCAAGGTCCAGGGTGGCGGTCGGATCCAAGGTCCGCAGTGGCGGTCGGAACCAATGTCCGTGGTGGCGGTCGGAACCAATGTCCGGGGGGGCTGACGGAACCAAGGTCCGGGGTGGCTTTCTGAACCAAGGTCCGGGGTGACGGTCGGAACCAAGGTCCGGGGTGGCGGTCGGAACCAAGGTCCGGGGTGGCGGTCGGAACCAATGTCCGAGGTGGCGGTCGGAACCAAGGTCCGGGGTGGCGGTCGGAACCAAGGTCCGGGGTGGCGGTCGGAACCAAGGTCCAGCGTGGCGGTCGGAACCAAAGTCCGGTGTGGCGGTCGGAACCAGGTTCCGTGGTGGGGGTCGGAACCAAAGTCCGGGGTGGCGGTCGGAACCACGGTCTGGGGTGGCGGTCGGAACCAAGGTCCGGGGTGGCGGTCGGAACCAAGGTCCGGGGTGGCGGTCGGAACCAAGGTCCGGGGTGGCGGTCGGAACCAAGTTCCGTGGTGGCGGTCGGAACCAATGTCCAGGGTGGCGGTCGGAACCAAGGTCCGGGGTGGCGGTCGGAACCAAGGTGCGGGGTGGCGGTCGGAACCAAGGTCCGGGGTGGCGGTCAGAACCAAGGTCCGGGGTGGCGGTCGGAACTAAGGTCCGGCGTGGCGGTCGGAACCAATGTCCGGGGTGGCGGTCGGAACCAAGGTCCGGGGTGGCGGTTGGAACCAAGGACCGGGGTGGCGGTCGGAACCACGTTCCGGGGTGGCGGTCGGATCCAATGTCCAGGGTGGCGGTCGGAACCAAGGTCCGGGGTGGCGGTAGGAACCAAGGTCCGGAGTGGCGGTCGGAACCAAGGTCCGGGGTGGCGGTCGGAACCAAGGTCCGGGGGGACGTTCGGAACCAAGGTCCGGGGTGGCGGTCGGAAACAATGTCAGGTGTGGCGTTCGAACCACCTTCCGGTGAGGCGGTCGGAACCAAGGTCCGGGGTGACAGTCAGAACTAAGGTCCAAGGTGGCGGTCGGAACCTGGGTCCGGGGTGGCGATCGGAACAAATCCGGGGTGGCGGTCAGAACCAAGGTCCGGGGTGGAGGTCGGAACCAAGGTCCGGGGGGTGGTCGGAAACAAAGTCCGGGGTGGCAGTCGGATCCAAGGTGCGGGGAGGCGGTCGGAACCAAGGCCCAGGCTGGCAGTCGGAACCAAGGTCCGGGGGGTTGGGCGGAACCATGGTCCGGGGCTGCAGTCGGAACCAAGGTCCGGTCTCGCGTTCGGAACCAAGGTCAGGGGTGGCGGTCGGAACCAAGGTCTGGGTTGGCGGTCGGAACCAAGGTCCGAGGTGGCGGTCGGAACGAAGGTTCGGGGTGGTGGTCGGAACCAATGTCCGGGGTGGCGATCGGAACCAAGGTCCAGGGTGGCGTTCGGAACCAAGTTACTGGGTGGCGGCCGGAACCATGGGCCGGGGTGGCGGTCGGAAGTAAGGTCCGGGGTGGCGGTCGGAAGTAAGGTCCGCGGTGGCGGTCGGAAGTAAGGTCCGGGGTGGCGGTCGGAAGTAAGGTCCGGGGTGGCGGTCGGATCCAAGGTCCGGGGTGGCGGTTGGAAGTAAGGTCCGGGGTGGCGGTCGGAATCAAGGTCCGGGGTGGCGGTCGGAACCAAGGTCCGGGGTGGCGGTCGGAACGAAGGTCCGGCGTGGCGGTCGGAACCAAGGTCCGGGGTGGCGGTCGGAACCAAGGTCCGGGGTGGCGGTTGGAACCAAGGACCGGGGTGGCGGTCGGAACCACGTTCCGGGGTGGCTGTCGGATCCAATGTCCAGGGTGGCGGTCGGAATCAAGGTCCGGGGTGGCGGTCGGAAACAATGTCAGGTGTGGCGTTCGAACCACCTTCCGGTGAGGCGGTCGGAACCAAGGTCCGGGGTGACAGTCAGAACTAAGGTCCAAGGTGGCGGTCGGAACCTGGGTCCGGGGTGGCGATCGGAACAAATCCGGGGTGGCGGTCGGAACAAAGGTCCGGGGTGGAGGTCGGAACCAAGGTCCGGGGGGTGGTCGGAAACAAAGTCCGGGGTGGCAGTCGGATCCAAGGTGCGGGGAGGCGGTCGGAACCAAGGCCCGGGCTGGCAGTCGGAACGAAGGTCCGGGGGGTCGGGCGGAACCATGGTCCGGGGGTGCAGTCGGAACCAACGTCCGGTCTCGCGTTCGGAACCAAGGTCCGGGGTGGCGGTCGGAACCAAGGTCTGGGTTGGCGGTCGGAACCAAGGTCCGAGGTGGCGGTCGGAACCCAGGTTCGGGGTGGTGGTCGGAACCAATGTCCGGGGTGGCGATCGGAACCAAGGTCCAGGGTGGCGTTCGGAACCAAGTTACTGGGTGGCGGCCGGAACCATGGGCCGGGGTGGCGGTCGGAAGTAAGGTCCGGGGTGTCGGTTGGAAGTAAGGTCCGGGGTGGCGGTCGGAAGTAAGGTCCGGGGTGGCGGTCGGAAGTAAGGTCCGGGGTGGCGGTCGGATCCAAGGTCCGGGGTGGCGGTTGGAAGTAAGGTCCGGGGTGGCGGTCGGAATCAAGGTCCGGGGTGGCGGTCGGAACCAAGGTCCGGGGTGGAGGTCGGAACCAAGGTCCGGGGGGGCGGTCGGAACCAAAGTCCGGGGTGGCGGTCCAAACCAAGGTCCGGAGTGGCGGTCGGAACCAAGGTCCGGGGTGGCGGTCGGAACAAATGTCCGGGGTGGCGGTCGGAACCAATGTCCGAGGTGGCGGCCGGAACCAAGGTCCGGGGTGGCGGTCGGAATCAAGGTCCGGGGTGGCGGTTGGAACCAAGGTCCGGGGTGGCGGTCGGAACCAAGGTCCGGGGTGGCGGTGGGAACCACGTTCTGGGGTGGCGGTCGGAACCAAGGTCCGTGGTGGCGGTCGGAACCAAGGTCCGGGGTGGCGTTCGGAACCAAGTTACGGGGTGGCGGTCGGAACCAAGGGCCGGGGTGGCGGTCGGAAACAAGGTCCGGGGTGGCGGTCGGAAGTAAGGTCCGGGGTGGCGGTCGGAACCAAGGTCCGGGGTGGTGGTCGGAACCAAGGTCCGAGGTGGCGGTCGGAACCAAGGTCCGGGGTGGCGGTCGGAACCAAGGTCTTGCGTGGCGGTCGGAACCAAGGTCCGGGGTGGTGGTCGGATCCAAGGTCCGGGGTGGCGGTTGGAACCAAGGACCGGGGTGGCGGTCGGAACCACGTTCCGGGGTGGCGGTCGGAACCAAGGTATGGGGTGGCGGTCGGAACCAAGGTCCGGGGGGGCGGACGGAACCAAGGTCCGGGGTGGCGTTCTGAACCAAGGTCCGGTGTGGCGGTCGGAACCAAGGTCCGGGGTGGCGGTCGGAACGAATGTCCGGGGTGGCGGTCGGAACCAATGTCCGAGGTGGCGGTCGGAACCAAGGTCCGGGGTGGCGGTCGGAACCAAGGTCCGGTGTGGCGGTCGGAACCAAGGTCCGGGGTGGCGGTCGGAACCAAGGTCCGGTGTGGTGGTCGGATCCAATGTCCGGGGTGGCGGTCGGAACCAATGTCCGAGGTGGCGGTCGGAACCAAGGTCCGGGGTGGCGGTCGGAACCAAGGTCCGGGGTGGCGGTCGGAACGAAGGTCCTGGGTGGCGGTCGGAACCAAGGTTAGGGGTGGCGGTCGGAAACAAAGTCCGGGGTGGCGGTCGGAACCAAGTTCCGTGGTGGCGGTCGGAACCAATGTCCGGCATGGCGGCCGGAACCAAGGTCCGGGGTGGCGGTCGGAACGAAGGTCCGGGGTGGCGGTCGGATCCAAGTTCCGGGGTGGCGGTCGGAACCAAGGTCCGGGGTGGCGCTCGGAACCAATTTCCGTGGTGGCGGTCGGAACCAATGTCCGGGGTGGCGGTCGGAACCAAGGTCCGGGGTGGCGGTCGGAACCAAGGTCCGGGGTGGCGGTCGGAACCAATTTCCGGGGTGGCGGTCGGAACCAAGATCCGGAGTGGCGGTCGGATCCAACGTCAGGGGTGGCGGTCGGAACCAAGGTCCGGGGGGGCGTTCGGAACCAAGGTCCGGGGTGGCGGTCGGAAACAATGTCAGGTTTGGCGTTCGAACCACCTTCCGTTGAGGCAGTCGGAACCAAGGTCCGGGGTGACAGTCAGAACTAAGGTCCAAGGTGGCGGTCGGAACCAATTTCCGTGGTGGCGGTCGGAACCAATGTCCGGGGTGGCGGTCGGAACCAAGGTCCGGGGTGGCGGTCGGAACCAAGGTCCGGGGTGGCGGTAGGAACCAAGGTCCGGGGTGGCGGTCGGAACCAAGGTCCGGGGTGGCAGTCGGAACCAAGGTCCGGGGTGGCGGACGGAACCAAGGTCCGGAGTGGCGGTCGGAACCAAGGTCCGGGGTGGCGGTCGGAACCAAGGTCCGGGGGGACGTTCGGAACCAAGGTCCGGGGTGGCGGTCGGAAACAATGTCAGGTGTGGCGTTCGAACCACCTTCCGGTGAGGCGGTCGGAACCAAGGTCCGGGGTGACAGTCAGAACTAAGGTCCAAGGTGGCGGTCGGAACCTGGGTCCGGGGTGGCGATCGGAACAAATCCGGGGTGGCGGTCGGAACCAAGGTCCGGGGTGGAGGTCGGAACCATGGTCCGGGGGGTGGTCGGAAACAAAGTCCGGGCTGGCAGTCGGATCCAAGGTGCGGGGAGGCGGTCGGAACCAAGGCCCGGGCTGGCAGTCGGAACCAAGGTCCGGGGGGTCGGGCGGAACCATGGTCCGGGGGTGCAGTCGGAACCAAGGTCCGGTCTCGCGTTCGGAACCAAGGTCCGGGGTGGCGGTCGGAACCAAGGTCCGGGGTGGCGGTCGGAACCAAGGTCCGGGGTGGCGGCCGGAACCATGGGCCGGGGTGGCGGTCGGAAGTAAGGTCCCGGGTGGCGGTCGGAAGTAAGGTCCGGGGTGGCGGTCGGAAGTAAGGTCCGGGGTGGCGGTCGGAAGTAAGGTCCGGGGTGGCGGTCGGATCCAAGGTCCGGGGTGGCCGTTGGAAGTAAGGTCCGGGGTGGCGGTCGGAATCAAGGTCCGGGGTGGCGGTCGGAACCAAGGTCCGGGGTGGAGGTCGGAGCCAAGGTCCGGGGGGGCGGTCGGAACCAAAGTCCGGGGTGGCGGTCGGAACCAAGGTCCGGGGTGGCGGTCGGAACCAAGGTCCGCGTGGCGGTCGGAACCAAGGTCCGGGGTGGCGGTCGGAACCAAGGTCCGGGGTGGCGGTTGGAACCAAGGACCGGGGTGGCGGTCGGAACCACGTTCCGGGGTGGCGGTCGGATCCAATGTCCAGGGTGGCGGTCGGAATCAAGGTCCGGGGTGGTGGTTGGAACCAAGGTCCGGGGTGGCGGTCGGAACGAAGGTCCGGCGTGGCGGTCGGAACCAAGGTCCGGGGTGGCGGTCGGAACCAAGGTCCGGGGTGGCGGTTGGAACCAAGGACCGGGGTGGCGGTCGGAACCACGTTCCGGGGTGGCGGTCGGATCCAATGTCCAGGGTGGCGGTCGGAATCAAGGTCCGGGGTGGTGGTTGGAACCAAGGTCCGGGGTGGCGGTCGGAACCAAGGTCCGGGGTGGCGGTCGGAACCAAGGTCCGGGGGGGCGGACGGAACCAAGGTCCGGGGTGGCGTTCTGAACCAAGGTCCGGGGTGGCGGTCCAAACCAAGGTCCGGAGTGGCGGTCGGAACCAAGGTCCGGGGTGGCGGTCGGAACAAATGTCCGGGGTGGCGGTCGGAACCAATGTCCGAGGTGGCGGCCGGAACCAAGGTCCGGGGTGGCGGTCGGAACTAAGGTCCGGGGTGGCGGTCGGAACCAAGGTCCGGGGTAGCGGTCGGAACTAAGGTCCGGGGTGGCGGTCGGAAACAAAGTCCGCGGTGGCGGTCGGAACCAAGGTCCGGGGGGGGCGGTCGGGACCAACGTTCGGCGTGGCGGTCGGAACCAAGGTCAGGGGTGGCGGTGGGAACCACGTTCTGGGGTGGCGGTCGGAACCAAGGTCCGGGGTGGCGGTCGGAACCAAGGTCCGGGGTGGCGTTCGGAACCAATTTACGGGGTGGCGGTCGGAACCAAGGGCCGGGGTGGCGCGCGGAATCAAGGTCCGGGCTGGCGGTCGGACCCAAGGTCCGGGGTGGTGGTCGGAACTAAGGTCCGGGTTGGCGGTCGAAACAAAGGTCCGGGGTTTTGGGCGGAACCATGGTCCGGGGTGGCGGTCGGAAACAAGGTCCGGGGTGGCGGTCGGAAGTAAGGTCCGGGGTGGCGGTCGGAACCAAGGTCCGGGGTGGTGGTCGGAACCAAGGTCCGAGGTGGCGGTCGGAACCAAGGTCCGGGGTAGCGGTCGGAACCAAGGTCTTGCGGGGCGGTCGGAACCAAGGTCCGGGGTGGTGGTCGGATCCAAGGTCCGGGGTGGCGGTTGGAACCAAGGACCGGGGTGGCGGTCGGAACCACGTTCCGGGGTGGCGGTCGGAACCAAGGTATGGGGTGGCGGTCGGAACCAAGGTCCGGGGGGGCGGACGGAACGAAGGTCCGGGGTGGCGTTCTGAACCAAGGTCCGGTGTGGCGGTCGGAACCAAGGTCCGGGGTGGCGGTCGGAACGAATGTCCGGGGTGGCGGTCGGAACCAATGTCCGAGGTGGCGGTCGGAACCAAGGTCCGGGGTGGCGGTCGGAACCAAGGCCCGGTGTGGCGGTCGGAACCAAGGTCCGGGGTGGCGGTCGGAACCAAGGTCCGGGGTGGTGGTCGGATCCAATGTCCGGGGTGGCGGTCGGAACCAATGTCCGAGGTGGCGGTCGGAACCAAGGTCCGGGGTGGCGGTCGGAACCAAGGTCCGGGGTGGCGGTCGGAACCAAGGTCCTGGGTGGCGGTCGGAACCAAGGTTAGGGGTGGCGGTCGGAAACAAAGTCCGGGGTGGCGGTCGGAACCAAGTTCCGTGGTGGCGGTCGGAACCAATGTCCAGGGTGGCGGTCGGAACCAATGTCCGAGGTGGCGGTCGTAACCAAGGTCCGGGGTGGCGGTCGGAACCAAGGTCCGGGGTGGCGGTCGGAACCAAGGTCCGGGGTGGCGTACGGAACCAATTTACGGGGTGGCAGTCGCAACCAAGGGCCGGGGTGGCGGGCGGAATCAAGGTCCGGGGTGGCGGTCGGACCCAAGGTCCGGGGTGGTGGTCTGAACTATGGTCCGGGTTGGCGGTCGAAACAAAGGTCCGTGGTCGTGGGCGGAACCATGGTCCGGGGTGGCGGTCGGAAACAAGGTCCGGGGTGGCGGTCGGAAGAAAGGTCCGGGGTGGCGGTCGGAACCAAGGTCCGGGGTGGTGGTCGGAACCAATGTCCGAGGTGGCGGTCGGAACCAAGGTCCGGGGAGGCGGTCGGAACCAAGGTCCGGGGTGACGGTCAGAACCAAGGTCCGGTGTGGCGGTCGGAACCAAGGTCCGGGGTGGCGGTCGGAACCAAAGTCCGGGGAGGCGGTCGGAACCAAGTTCCGTGGTGGCAGTCGGAACCAAGGTCCGGGGGGGGCGGTCGGGACCAAGATCCGGCGTGGCGGTCGGAACCAAGGTCAGGGGTGGCGGTGGGAACCACGTTCTGGGGTGGCGGTCGGAACCAAGGTCCGGGGTGGCGGTCGGAACCAAGTTCGGGGTGGCGTTCGGAACCAAGTTACGGGGTGGTGGTCGGAACTATGGTCCGGGTTGGCGGTCGAAACAAAGGTCCGGGGTCGTGGGCGGAACCATGGTCCGGGGTGGCGGTCGGAAGTAAGGTCCGGGGTGGCGGTCGGAACCAAGGTCCGGGGTGGTGGTCGGAACCAAGGTCCGAGGTGGCGGTCGGAACCAAGGTCCGGGGTGGCGGTCGGAACCAAGGTCCGGCGTGGCGGTCGGAACAAAGGTCCGGGGTGGTGGTCGGAACCAAGGTCCGGGGTGGCGGTTGGAAACAAGGACCGGGGTGGCGGTCGGAACCACGTTCCGGGGTGGCGGTCGGAACCAAGGTCCGGGGTGGCAGTCGGAACCAAGGTCCGGGGGGGCGGTCGGAACTAAGGTCCGGGGTGGCGGTCCGAACCAAGGTCCGGGGTGGCGGTCGGATCCAAGGTCCGGGGTGGCGGTCGGAACCAATGTCCGGGGTGGCGGTCGGAACCATGGTCCAGGGTGGCGGTCGGAACCAATGTCCGGGGTGGCGGTCGGAACCAAGGTCCGGGGTGGCGGTCCGAACCAAGGTCCAGGGTGGCGGTCGGATCCAAGGTCCGCGGTGGCGGTCGGAACCAATGTCCGTGGTGGCGGTCGGAACCAATGTCCGGGGGGGCTGACGGAACCAAGGTCCGGGGTGGCTTTCTGAACCAAGGTCCGGGGTGGCGGTCGGAACCAAGGTCCGGGGTGGCGGTCGGAACCAAGGTCCGGGGTGGCGGTCGGAACCAATGTCCGAGGTGGCGGTCGGAACCAAGGTCCGGGGTGGCGGTCGGAACCAAGGTCCGGGGTGGCGGTCGGAACCAAGGTCCAGCGTGGCGGTCGGAACCAAAGTCCGGTGTGGCGGTCGGAACCAGGTTCCGTGGTGGCGGTCGGAACCAAAGTCCGGGGTGGCGGTCGGAACCACGGTCTGGGGTGGCGGTCGGAACCAAGGTCCGGGGTGGCGGTCGGAACCAAGGTCCGGGGTGGCGGTCGGAACCAAGGTCCAGGGTGGCGGTCGGAACCAAGTTCCGTGGTGGCGGTCGGAACCAATGTCCAGGGTGGCGGTCGGAACCAAGGTCCGGGGTGGCGGTCGGAACCAAGGTGCGGGGTGGCGGTCGGAACCAAGGTCCGGGGTGGCGGTCAGAACCAAGGTCCGGGGTGGCGGTCGGAACTAAGGTCCGGCGTGGCGGTCGGAACCAATGTCCGGGGTGGCGGTTGGAACCAAGGTCCGGGGTGGCGGTTGGAACCAAGGACCGGGGTGGCGGTCGGAACCACGTTCCGGGGTGCCGGTCGGATCCAATGTCCAGGGTGGCGGTCGGAACCAAGGTCCGGGGTGGCGGTCGGAACCAAGGTCCGGGGTGGCGGTTGGAACCAAGGACCGGGGTGGCGGTCGGAACCACGTTCTGGGGTGGCTGTCGGATCCAATGTCCAGGGTGGCGGTCGGAATCAAGGTCCGGGGTGGCGGTCGGAAACAATGTCAGGTGTGGCGTTCGAACCACCTTCCGGTGAGGCGGTCGGAACCAAGGTCCGGGGTGACAGTCAGAACTAAGGTCCAAGGTGGCGGTCGGAACCTGGGTCCGGGGTGGCGATCGGAACAAATCCGGGGTGGCGGTCGGAACAAAGGTCCGGGGTGGAGGTCGGAACCAAGGTCCGGGGGGTGGTCGGAAACAAAGTCCGGGGTGGCAGTCGGATCCAAGGTGCGGGGAGGCGGTCGGAACCAAGGCCCGGGCTGGCAGTCGGAACGAAGGTCCGGGGGGTCGGGCGGAACCATGGTCCGGGGGTGCAGTCGGAACCAACGTCCGGTCTCGCATTCGGAACCAAGGTCCGGGGTGGCGGTCGGAACCAAGGTCTGGGTTGGCGGTCGGAACCAAGGTCCGAGGTGGCGGTCGGAACCCAGGTTCGGGGTGGTGGTCGGAACCAATGTCCGGGGTGGCGATCGGAACCAAGGTCCAGGGTGGCGTTCGGAACCAAGTTACTGGGTGGCGGCCGGAACCATGGGCCGGGGTGGCGGTCGGAAGTAAGGTCCGGGGTGTCGGTTGGAAGTAAGGTCCGGGGTGGCGGTCGGAAGTAAGGTCCGGGGTGGCGGTCGGAAGTAAGGTCCGGGGTGGCGGTCGGATCCAAGGTCCGGGGTGGCGGTTGGAAGTAAGGTCCGGGGTGGCGGTCGGAATCAAGGTCCGGGGTGGCGGTCGGAACCAAGGTCCGGGGTGGAGGTCGGAACCAAGGTCCGGGGTGGAGGTCGGAACCAAGGTCCGGGGGGGCGGTCGGAACCAATGTCCGGGGTGGCGGTCGGAACCAATGTCCGAGGTGGCGGTCGGAACCAAGGTCCGGGGTGGCGGTCGGAACCAAGGTCCGGGGTGGCGGTCGGAACGAAGGTCCTGGGTGGCGGTCGGAACCAAGGTTAGGGGTGGCGGTCGGAAACAAAGTCTGGGGTGGCGGTCGGAACCAAGTTCCGTGGTGGCGGTCGGAACCAATGTCCGGCATGGCGGCCGGAACCAAGGTCCGGGGTGGCGGTCGGAACGAAGGTCCGGGGTGGCGGTCGGATCCAAGTTCCGGGGTGGCGGTCGGAACCAAGGTCCGGGGTGGCGCTCGGAACCAATTTCCGTGGTGGCGGTCGGAACCAATGTCCGGGGTGGCGGTCGGAACCAAGGTCCGGGGTGGCGGTCGGAACCAAGGTCCGGGGTGGCGGTCGGAACCAATTTCCGGGGTGGCGGTCGGAACCAAGATCCGGAGTGGCGGTCGGATCCAACGTCAGGGGTGGCGGTCGGAACCAAGGTCCGGGGGGGCGTTCGGAACCAAGGTCCGGGGTGGCGGTCGGAAACAATGTCAGGTTTGGCGTTCGAACCACCTTCCGTTGAGGCAGTCGGAAACCAAGGTCCGGGGTGACAGTCAGAACTAAGGTCCAAGGTGGCGGTCGGAACCAATTTCCGTGGTGGCGGTCGGAACCAATGTCCGGGGTGGCGGTCGGAACCAAGGTCCGGGGTGGCGGTCGGAACCAAGGTCCGGGGTGGCGGTAGGAACCAAGGTCCGGGGTGGCGGTCGGAACCAAGGTCCGGGGTGGCAGTCGGAACCAAGGTCCGGGGTGGCGGACGGAACCAAGGTCCGGAGTGGCGGTCGGAACCAAGGTCCGGGGTGGCGGTCGGAACCAAGGTCCGGGGGGACGTTCGGAACCAAGGTCCGGGGTGGCGGTCGGAAACAATGTCAGGTGTGGCGTTCGAACCACCTTCCGGTGAGGCGGTCGGAACCAAGGTCCGGGGTGACAGTCAGAACTAAGGTCCAAGGTGGCGGTCGGAACCTGGGTCCGGGGTGGCGATCGGAACAAATCCGGGGTGGCGGTCGGAACCAAGGTCCGGGGTGGAGGTCGGAACCATGGTCCGGGGGGTGGTCGGAAACAAAGTCCGGGCTGGCAGTCGGATCCAAGGTGCGGGGAGGCGGTCGGAACCAAGGCCCGGGCTGGCAGTCGGAACCAAGGTCCAGGGGGTCGGGCGGAACCATGGTCCGGGGGTGCAGTCGGAACCAAGGTCCGGTCTCGCGTTCGGAACCAAGGTCCGGGGTGGCGGTCGGAACCAAGGTCCGGGGTGGCGGTCGGAACCAAGGTCCGGGGTGGCGGCCGGAACCATGGGCCGGGGTGGCGGTCGGAAGTAAGGTCCCGGGTGGCGGTCGGAAGTAAGGTCCGGGGTGGCGGTCGGAAGTAAGGTCCGGGGTGGCGGTCGGAAGTAAGGTCCGGGGTGGCGGTCGGATCCAAGGTCCGGGGTGGCCGTTGGAAATAAGGTCCGGGGTGGCGGTCGGAATCAAGGTCCGGGGTGGCGGTCGGAACCAAGGTCCGGGGTGGAGGTCGGAGCCAAGGTCCGGGGGGGCGGTCGGAACCAAAGTCCGGGGTGGCGGTCGGAATCAAGGTCCGGGGTGGCGGTCGGAACCAAGGTCCGGGGTGGAGGTCGGAACCAAGGTCCGGGGTGGAGGTCGGAACCAAGGTCCGGGGGGGCGGTCGGAACCAATGTCCGGGGTGGCGGTCGGAACCAATGTCCGAGGTGGCGGTCGGAACCAAGGTCCGGGGTGGCGGTCGGAACCAAGGTCCGGGGTGGCGGTCGGAACGAAGGTCCTGGGTGGCGGTCGGAACCAAGGTTAGGGGTGGCGGTCGGAAACAAAGTCCGGGGTGGCGGTCGGAACCAAGTTCCGTGGTGGCGGTCGGAACCAATGTCCGGCATGGCGGCCGGAACCAAGGTCCGGGGTGGCGGTCGGAACGAAGGTCCGGGGTGGCGGTCGGATCCAAGTTCCGGGGTGGCGGTCGGAACCAAGGTCCGGGGTGGCGCTCGGAACCAATTTCCGTGGTGGCGGTCGGAACCAATGTCCGGGGTGGCGGTCGGAACCAAGGTCCGGGGTGGCGGTCGGAACCAAGGTCCGGGGTGGCGGTCGGAACCAATTTCCGGGGTGGCGGTCGGAACCAAGATCCGGAGTGGCGGTCGGATCCAACGTCAGGGGTGGCGGTCGGAACCAAGGTCCGGGGGGGCGTTCGGAACCAAGGTCCGGGGTGGCGGTCGGAAACAATGTCAGGTTTGGCGTTCGAACCACCTTCCGTTGAGGCAGTCGGAAACCAAGGTCCGGGGTGACAGTCAGAACTAAGGTCCAAGGTGGCGGTCGGAACCAATTTCCGTGGTGGCGGTCGGAACCAATGTCCGGGGTGGCGGTCGGAACCAAGGTCCGGGGTGGCGGTCGGAACCAAGGTCCGGGGTGGCGGTAGGAACCAAGGTCCGGGGTGGCGGTCGGAACCAAGGTCCGGGGTGGCAGTCGGAACCAAGGTCCGGGGTGGCGGACGGAACCAAGGTCCGGAGTGGCGGTCGGAACCAAGGTCCGGGGTGGCGGTCGGAACCAAGGTCCGGGGGGACGTTCGGAACCAAGGTCCGGGGTGGCGGTCGGAAACAATGTCAGGTGTGGCGTTCGAACCACCTTCCGGTGAGGCGGTCGGAACCAAGGTCCGGGGTGACAGTCAGAACTAAGGTCCAAGGTGGCGGTCGGAACCTGGGTCCGGGGTGGCGATCGGAACAAATCCGGGGTGGCGGTCGGAACCAAGGTCCGGGGTGGAGGTCGGAACCATGGTCCGGGGGGTGGTCGGAAACAAAGTCCGGGCTGGCAGTCGGATCCAAGGTGCGGGGAGGCGGTCGGAACCAAGGCCCGGGCTGGCAGTCGGAACCAAGGTCCGGGGGGTCGGGCGGAACCATGGTCCGGGGGTGCAGTCGGAACCAAGGTCCGGTCTCGCGTTCGGAACCAAGGTCCGGGGTGGCGGTCGGAACCAAGGTCCGGGGTGGCGGTCGGAACCAAGGTCCGGGGTGGCGGCCGGAACCATGGGCCGGGGTGGCGGTCGGAAGTAAGGTCCCGGGTGGCGGTCGGAAGTAAGGTCCGGGGTGGCGGTCGGAAGTAAGGTCCGGGGTGGCGGTCGGAAGTAAGGTCCGGGGTGGCGGTCGGATCCAAGGTCCGGGGTGGCCGTTGGAAGTAAGGTCCGGGGTGGCGGTCGGAATCAAGGTCCGGGGTGGCGGTCGGAACCAAGGTCCGGGGTGGAGGTCGGAGCCAAGGTCCGGGGGGGCGGTCGGAACCAAAGTCCGGGGTGGCGGTCGGAACCAAGGTCCGGGGTGGCGGTCGGAACGAAGGTCCGCGTGGCGGTCGGAACCAAGGTCCGGGGTGGCGGTCGGAAGCAAGGTCCGGGGTGGCGGTTGGAACCAAGGACCGGGGTGGCGGTCGGAACCACGTTCCGGGGTGGCGGTCGGATCCAATGTCCAGGGTGGCGGTCGGAATCAAGGTCCGGGGTGGTGGTTGGAACCAAGGTCCGGGGTGGCGGTCGGAACGAAGGTCCGGCGTGGCGGTCGGAACCAAGGTCCGGGGTGGCGGTTGGAACCAAGGACCGGGGTGGCGGTCGGAACCACGTTCCGGGGTGGCGGTCGGATCCAATGTCCAGGGTGGCGGTCGGAATCAAGGTCCGGGGTGGTGGTTGGAACCAAGGTCCGGGGTGGCGGTCGGAACCAAGGTCCGGGGTGGCGGTCGGAACCAAGGTCCGGGGGGGCGGACGGAACCAAGGTCCGGGGTGGCGTTCTGAACCAAGGTCCGGGGTGGCGGTCCAAACCAAGGTCCGGAGTGGCGGTCGGAACCAAGGTCCGGGGTGGCGGTCGGAACAAATGTCCGGGGTGGCGGTCGGAACCAATGTCCGAGGTGGCGGCCGGAACCAAGGTCCGGGGTGGCGGTCGGAACTAAGGTCCGGGGTGGCGGTCGGAACCAAGGTCCGGGGTAGCGGTCGGAACTAAGGTCCGGGGTGGCGGTCGGAAACAAAGTCCGCGGTGGCGGTCGGAACCAAGGTCCGGGGGGGGCGGTCGGGACCAACGTTCGGCGTGGCGGTCGGAACCAAGGTCAGGGGTGGCGGTGGGAACCACGTTCTGGGGTGGCGGTCGGAACCAAGGTCCGGGGTGGCGGTCGGAACCAAGGTCCGGGGTGGCGTTCGGAACCAATTTACGGGGTGGCGGTCGGAACCAAGGGCCGGGGTGGCGCGCGGAATCAAGGTCCGGGCTGGCGGTCGGACCCAAGGTCCGGGGTGGTGGTCGGAACTAAGGTCCGGGTTGGCGGTCGAAACAAAGGTCCGGGGTTTTGGGCGGAACCATGGTCCGGGGTGGCGGTCGGAAACAAGGTCCGGGGTGGCGGTCGGAAGTAAGGTCCGGGGTGGCGGTCGGAACCAAGGTCCGGGGTGGTGGTCGGAACCAAGGTCCGAGGTGGCGGTCGGAACCAAGGTCCGGGGTAGCGGTCGGAACCAAGGTCTTGCGGGGCGGTCGGAACCAAGGTCCGGGGTGGTGGTCGGATCCAAGGTCCGGGGTGGCGGTTGGAACCAAGGACCGGGGTGGCGGTCGGAACCACGTTCCGGGGTGGCGGTCGGAACCAAGGTATGGGGTGGCGGTCGGAACCAAGGTCCGGGGGGGCGGACGGAACGAAGGTCCGGGGTGGCGTTCTGAACCAAGGTCCGGTGTGGCGGTCGGAACCAAGGTCCGGGGTGGCGGTCGGAACGAATGTCCGGGGTGGCGGTCGGAACCAATGTCCGAGGTGGCGGTCGGAACCAAGGTCCGGGGTGGCGGTCGGAACCAAGGCCCGGTGTGGCGGTCGGAACCAAGGTCCGGGGTGGCGGTCGGAACCAAGGTCCGGGGTGGCGGTCGGAACCAAGGTCCGGGGTGGCGGTAGGAACCAAGGTCCGGGGTGGCGGTCGGAACCAAGGTCCGGGGTGGCAGTCGGAACCAAGGTCCGGGGTGGCGGACGGAACCAAGGTCCGGAGTGGCGGTCGGAACCAAGGTCCGGGGTGGCGGTCGGAACCAAGGTCCGGGGGGACGTTCGGAACCAAGGTCCGGGGTGGCGGTCGGAAACAATGTCAGGTGTGGCGTTCGAACCACCTTCCGGTGAGGCGGTCGGAACCAAGGTCCGGGGTGACAGTCAGAACTAAGGTCCAAGGTGGCGGTCGGAACCTGGGTCCGGGGTGGCGATCGGAACAAATCCGGGGTGGCGGTCGGAACCAAGGTCCGGGGTGGAGGTCGGAACCATGGTCCGGGGGGTGGTCGGAAACAAAGTCCGGGCTGGCAGTCGGATCCAAGGTGCGGGGAGGCGGTCGGAACCAAGGCCCGGGCTGGCAGTCGGAACCAAGGTCCGGGGGGTCGGGCGGAACCATGGCCCGGGGGTGCAGTCGGAACCAAGGTCCGGTCTCGCGTTCGGAACCAAGGTCCGGGGTGGCGGTCGGAACCAAGGTCCGGGGTGGCGGTCGGAACCAAGGTCCGGGGGGTCGGGCGGAACCATGGCCCGGGGGTGCAGTCGGAACCAAGGTCCGGTCTCGCGTTCGGAACCAAGGTCCGGGGTGGCGGTCGGAACCAAGGTCCGGGGTGGCGGTCGGAACCAAGGTCCGGGGTGGCGGCCGGAACCATGGGCCGGGGTGGCGGTCGGAAGTAAGGTCCCGGGTGGCGGTCGGAAGTAAGGTCCGGGGTGGCGGTCGGAAGTAAGGTCCGGGGTGGCGGTCGGAAGTAAGGTCCGGGGTGGCGGTCGGATCCAAGGTCCGGGGTGGCCGTTGGAAGTAAGGTCCGGGGTGGCGGTCGGAATCAAGGTCCGGGGTGGCGGTCGGAACCAAGGTCCGGGGTGGAGGTCGGAGCCAAGGTCCGGGGGGGCGGTCGGAACCAAAGTCCGGGGTGGCGGTCGGAACCAAGGTCCGGGGTGGCGGTCGGAACGAAGGTCCGCGTGGCGGTCGGAACCAAGGTCCGGGGTGGCGGTCGGAACCAAGGTCCGGGGTGGCGGTTGGAACCAAGGACCGGGGTGGCGGTCGGAACCACGTTCCGGGGTGGCGGTCGGATCCAATGTCCAGGGTGGCGGTCGGAATCAAGGTCCGGGGTGGTGGTTGGAACCAAGGTCCGGGGTGGCGGTCGGAACGAAGGTCCGGCGTGGCGGTCGGAACCAAGGTCCGGGGTGGCGGTCGGAACCAAGGTCCGGGGTGGCGGTTGGAACCAAGGACCGGGGTGGCGGTCGGAACCACGTTCCGGGGTGGCGGTCGGATCCAATGTCCAGGGTGGCGGTCGGAATCAAGGTCCGGGGTGGTGGTTGGAACCAAGGTCTGGGGTGGCGGTCGGAACCAAGGTCCGGGGTGGCGGTCGGAACCAAGGTCCGGGGGGGCGGACGGAACCAAGGTCCGGGGTGGCGT
>NW_027591907.1:0-69466 GCF_964213995.1 Mustelus asterias | reverse complement strand
CAGGTATTACGGAAGACAAATTCAGTATTTGCCTTTATTTCAAATGCAATGCAATTTAAAATTGGGACACATTGTTACACTATAAAATCAGGCACTAGTTAGCCCCCACCACGAATATCCTGAACGTCTTTGGCTCCCTTATGTAATCTGTCGACTTATTTACTGCAGGCGACTGGAGAACCTCGGTAACTCATTATGTTCAGCGCAGAGATCGATCGATTTTTAACCAGTAAGGGAATCAAGGGTTATGGGGATAAGATGGCAAAGTTCACCTATTTTTTTTACTGTTCTCTGAAGAACACAAGGCAAATTAAAAGAACATGTAGATCCGGGACACTTGAAGGTAGGTATTTGAGAACTTTCCTTTTCAAAGATTACCACAAAATAAGAGCTTGTTTTGTATTGGAAAGCATCATAACATCGATAGAGTGCTGGTTAGCTAAAACGACATAACAAGAGTGGAAAATTAATTTATTGCGTTTCACAAGTTGTAGGAACAGGAAGCTACAGGGATTTGTGCTTTGGCCTCAACTACATGTAACATGTGACAATGAACTGTGATGAGCAGGCGGAAAGCATAAGAGATATTTTTGTCAAAAACGCTTGGAGTTTACTTCTCAGGAGAAGGTGGAAGAATCCAAATGGATATTGAACGATTACGTGAGTGGGAAACAACAATTGGCATGTGCAATATAGTGTGAGAAAATGTGAATGCCTTTACTTCAGCAGGCAAAAACTGAATGCAGTGCGTTATTGGTGAGAAATCTGTGCAACACAAGTATTTGGTTATCCAGTACCTAGAGCAAAAAAAAACTTTTGCAGGTGATCTAACTGACTGAGAAGGCAAATTGGTGCTTATTGCAGGGGTTGGAATGCCATAGTAGATACGTTTTCGTGCAGTTGCGCACGACATTGGTGATACCACATCGATGGTATAGTGTACTCTTTTGGTTTATTGCCAGAGCAAAATAATAGACCTGTGTTTGCAATAGTTGAAAATAAAATGTGCGTTCCCCACATTCCTGTGATGAAGTGTTTGCATTATGACAACAGTTTGAAAGAGTTTAGCCCATAAACTTTTGAATTTTGAAAAAAAATATGAGCTGATCTTTCTGAAACATTTGAAATACTGAGGAGACAAGATCGGCAGATAATAGGTGACATGATCTATAACGTTGAGCTAATCTGTCCTTTTCTGCGAGGTGACTAGAATAGGGGGCACCTATTAAGTATAAATGTCTCCAGTCCAGTCAGTGGTGAGTATTTTTCACAATGGTCATTACTATTTCGAATTCTTTCCCAAGAAAGTAGTTGTGGTTCCGTCCTTAAGTATTCCCAAGGTGATGATATAATACAATGGCATAGCAGATGTGAATGGCCGAATGTCTTATTCCTGCACCTAATTCCCATGTTTCTGTATTTCTATGTGTGAATAATATATATCCTGTGGTCAATCCCAGGCCAGAAATCACACAGTTACCACGTCACGTTGGTAGCTTCGTGGCTAAAGAGCTGCTACATACGGCAGAAATCTGGGTAGCTGCAAGATCAGAGGAACAATTGCATGTTACTGCATGCGAATGTTTACACAAGTATCTGGATTGATACATCAGAGCAATTAAAATAGGCATTTCATCTGAGGGGTCAGTGATGATTATAGATGAATTGGAGAAAATAACTGAGATGGGATTGAAACCGGATGGGCATCATTGATATCGGATGGTCATCTGTTCTGGATTAAGTGAGAGCTTGCATTGAGCTGAATGTACCTTTTTGACTGCAGGAGCAACGACAAAAGTAGGGTTAAGATGAGATAGAATGATGTGATGGCAGAGATATGAGTGCAGCAACTTTGACTATAAGTGCCTGACTTGCAGGTGGAGAAGGAAGAAGTTGTAGAAGAAGATGATGACGATGATTCTGATGATAATGGTGATAATGATGGTGGTGGTGATAACGCTTGGGACAATGAAATTGAAGGATTGCTTGAATAAGACAGGGATAATGAACTGACATTATTGTTCTACACAGAGCTGGCACGGAATTATGACTGAGTGGCTTTCTATGTGTTGCAAGGACTTGATAGAAATTTGATCTCATCGATCTCTGTCAACAACATCTTGTCTCCAGAAAAAAGAAAACCCAACAGAGCACTACAAAAAAGTTCACAATAATTGTGGAAGAGATGTCTACTCTCGTTATCAGCGCTACTAGTAATAAAGTCAGAACAGAAATATTAATCTGAGTTCCCAAACAGTTTTATCCTAAGAAAAACACAAAAGACGCTTTCTCCACTTGTATATCTTACGCTTTTGTTTATTTTATGTAATCCTGTCATGATGCCACATGAAACAACATAAATTCAATTTTACAAGCACAAAAATGCTCATTGATCAAGAAATAAATGAATCAACAGTCAGCAGTGATGGAGAAAGATCTTCGTCACATTTTTGAAGCTGGTCTAACCCATTGCATCACCAATATCTCCTCACAGAAGCGTCAGAGCAAGAATCGATGTGGAAGCAATCCTGACCGAATTGCCTACTGATATGGGAAGAGTTTACAATACACTGAGAGAACAAGAGGGTGTAAAAGAACAGCCAGTCTGGCAGTGACGAACAAAAATATACGGAGAGGCATAGACAGACAAGAAAGACACAACCAGAGACGCAGACGTCTGGAATAAAAAGATAATTTCGCAAACCATCTCTTTGTTGATTGGTCATGTCTGTCAGAAAAAAAAAGAATTGCATTGACAGATTTCCTGTCATGAAGGCAGGACGTCCAAAATTGTTTTTAATTCAATTAAAAAGAAGATAGTTAGCAGCAGCAAGAGAGCTGACATCTACCTGAGTACATTTCGCTGACATAATTACGTGGAAATGTTGTCTTACTTTATGATTCATAAATTGACACATTGGGAATGAAATTCAAACCAAGTATCTTTGACGCACAATGATGTTTAACAGGAAAAATAATAGGGTACGTTGGAGCACCAGAAACAATTCGTGCAGGATTTTCCTATTTTATGATTCTAAGCAATTTAATAAATTGGCTCACCGGGTATTTCATCCCATTCTTTAACCCAGTTCGGAATTTTCTCTGTGTCGCAGGATAAATGAATAGGTTAATGCAGGAACTCAGAAACTGAAACATGCATCCTTTTTCCTCAAGAGTAAATGTAGATTCACTGGAATTGGAACCTAAGAGGCACGTAAACTTTGCAATTCGTACAAAAAGTATCGTTATAAAAAATAACAAATATAATAAGATGAAATTGCTCGAGATGGCGACGAGTAAAACAATCGATCTTTTCCATTTTTGGGTCAGTCTGACTCTCTCCATTTCTCTGGGCTCGGAGTCTCCGACGGGCTCCAATGGCCGGTCGGATATATGACAGTCAGAACATTATGCATTGCAATCAAAGTGAATGGGAGACAAGGGGTTACAATGCAACGAATCCAGTCATATACAGCCAAAGCTGCTGAGATGTAAAAATATGTTTTTACATTATGGAACCAGGGCAATTTGTTAATTGTATATCTCGGTTCATACATGAAATACAAACAGGCATTTTTTATGGAGGTCAGTGCAGCCATGCTTCCTATCAGCCAGGCAGCTGTCTTCTCGGTGCAATATTTCAGTTTCAGCTTCTGGCAACAATTGGCAACAAATCGATCGAAGGTGAAAGTGACCGTTAACCAGGCTGAGCTGTCTATTGCTGCAAAATTGAGTGCAGAACGGAGACTGCATATCGGCGTGATAGGCAGGAAACTGAACGGGAAATAAATGCTAGCAATCCGGTTTAATATTACAGCTGTTACAATGACCAAGAGATCAGTCACCGGCATTAACACCAAGTAGTAAGTGATACATCCAGACAGACCACATCTTCCTCGAGAGAAGATCACGATCACTGCCAAGTTAGCTGTAATAGAGAAAGGGAGAGAGAAAGAGTGTGTGTATGATTGGAGGAGATCGACGCAAAACAAAATCATCCACTTTACAGTTTATGTGTGACGTTATAACTTCATGCTGCCGGAAGCATATCCCTTATGCTGTGAGTATTGCTATCAGTTCAAAATCGTCATTCGATTTAGAAAGAGGGCTGATAAATAAATTCGGAATAGAAATTATTGCCGTGGGATGTAACAAATAAAGGCACAGAATCAAAATCATATCACTGAAGAATGGAATAGACAAACACGAAAATGCAACATCAGATAACCATGCAGAATATTGAACTGGATCAGTCACGACAAAATAGAAAAAAATGTATGAAATCTCACAAGAACACAGATTATATCTGAATGCGGATCAGATGTTCCCCGTAGCAATCTAAAAATCCTCAAATCTTTCACTGTCGGAAATGTCAGTAGTCGGCTTGTTCAAACTATGCAAATTAAATGGACTATTTTGTTTTACATTCCGGCTGCCACTTTGAACTGGATGCAGAATTATGTCGAGTCCTACAACTAATATTCACATCTGCAATGATCCGAAACAATGGAACTGACAGATGATGAGATCTCAATCGGAGAAAGATTCTCCTATCATAAAACAGTTCCTCAGTGCTCCACAGCCTCTATGCTCAATTTAACCTGATAGTGAATATTTGGAATATAAATTGTGCACGTTATCTGAGATGATGCCAGGAGTTATGGTTACTAAGCTAACGCTGATAAATCAATTGTGAACAGAATAGTCTTAGACATTGCTGCCGATGGGCGCAGAAGGAAATCCCGCAATCAACAGTCGCCATCTTAGAACAAACTACTGAAGCGTATTTGGAAGAAAGACAGCCTGCTGCAGCAGTCAGTCTGATAGGATGAAATCGAAATACTTTTTTTTGTGACTGAGGGGACATTCCAAATGTTCACAAGAGCTGAAGTCTTTACAATACTCTTGCATCTGTCAAAAAACTTTGCAAAACACCGTCCCTTCAACGAATTCAGTTGGAAATTGTTTCACTGACTGTCCCTCGAAGCGAAGAGGATGGTCATTAACAATGCCATCGAGACATTAGAAATCATTGTGGAAGGTGAAGGAGTATGAGAATTCAGTCGCACCAGCAGTGCTGATGCCATATTGAAACAACAGAAATACATTGTGATAATCGAGCTCCAATAATATTGTTAACAACGCATTGATATTGTGATAGCAGTGCACTCATTCACTCGCAGTCAGAACACTGAAACAGCAAGAGATGGTTGTGATAAATAAGCATATTATACATCTGATTTGATGAAATGAGCTCGAATACTGCCAGCAAGCAATTGTTCAGGTGATGGGGGGAGGGGTGAGGGAGAGTAACGGGAATTAAACAATTTATACCGCAAATGTACGGCAATGGAAAGAATAAATTATCACCACGAATGGCGTGTTAATATTGCAAAATATAAATGCGACTATGGAAGAGAAGAAAATATACTTTGAATGTGAAAATTATATCACATGACGTTGGAGAAGGAATATACGTATCGTAGAAATGCACTACTGGTAAAATGACAGTGTTAATGCAAATAAACAATGATTCACGAAGCTGATAACAAACTGCAATACAGCACCTGGAACTCCGATAGCTGCAATGACCGGATAGTAAATCGCAAACACCAGGCCTTTTGGTATTCCATGCATTTCAATCTGAAGCTCTGAGCGCGTTCTGCATGCACTGAAAAATGGTGAAATTTATACATGACAGCAGTCTCCTGGGAGATAATTAGATGGTTTACGTTTAAGATGATTATTTTTGTATCAAACGCATTAGTACAGCACCTGCTGGGCTGGTGTTTATTGTTTTTCATTGAATGTAATGTTTATTTTTCATGGAACCTGATACAGATCTAAGGTATTATGAACAGAATGACCCTGACAAAACTTAATTGTGAAAATGATAAGGTTTTGTGTGATGAACTTCGGCCAACTCAGCCAACCTCTCTCTTGACTCCACTCCAGAATCGTGTCAATTATTTCTGTGAGCCAGTTTGATCATTAACCAAGTTGTTTTCCAATCTCTCTGAAATTACACATCTGCTTTATTGCAACTGTGTGCATGCTCAATGTGGACACGTTCAGTTAAGTACTGTTGTATTCGGTGTGGATACACCAGGTTCAACATAATTAGATTCCGGGCACAGATCAGTGCTGTTGTATTAAGTTTGGACAGGCCTCGTTCACCAGCAATATGACCACCTCAGTGCAGATGCATTCAGATATTTATTGTTCGGTAAGTGTAAATGCAGTGTAAAATAAACTTGTTGATAAAACATGGCGACATTCTGAGGGCACAATTTCAGATATGCGTAGTTCAGTTCACGATATCTGTCATTCACTCAAAGCCCTATAGTATGAGAGTCAGTATATCACCATTGCTTCAGTCACTTCCACTCTTACACTTTACAACTGGTAATTGCGTTTGCAGTAACGCCTCCGTACCTGGGTATTTAATCTCTGTTTCAGCTGTATCAGAGGTAGATGATGACATTACATTACATTAAACTGGAAACATACAACGCACCCATTAGATTGACGTCATTGTCCCTACATGTGGGCGAACTGGCAGACAAGCTGCTTAATTTTCTGTTGTCTGGTCTTCATTTTCAGGCCACGTTGTTGGCCCGCACAGGGCCACTTTTTTAATGTTATTATTAATTTACGGGATGGGGACTCGCCCATCCCAGTTAGACCATAAGACCATAAGACATAGGAGCGGAAGTAAGGCCATTCGGCCCATCGAGTCCACTCCACCATTCAATCATGGTTGATTTCAACTCCATTTACCCGCTCTCTCCCCATAGCCCTTAATTCCTCGAGAAATCAAGAATTTATCAATTTCTGTCTTGAAGACGCTCAACGTCTCGGCCTCCACAGCCCTCTGTGGCAATGAATTCCACAGACCCACCACTCTCTGGCTGAAGAAATTTCTCCTCATCTCTGTTCTAAAGTGACTCCCTTTTATTCTAAGGCTGTGCCCCCGCGTCCTAGTCTCCCCTGTTAATGGAAACAACTTCCCTACGTCCATCCTATCTAAGCCGTTCATTATCTTGTAAGTTTCTTGTAAGTTGCCCTTGAAAAAGCATTGGTGAGCTTCTGTCTTTAATCGCAGTAATCACTCAGGTGTAGGCACGCCCACAGTACTGTTAGGGAGAGAATTCCAGGGCTTTGACATGGCGCCAGTGAAAGAGCGGCGATATATTTCCAAATCAGGATGGTAAGCGACTTGCAGGGGAACCTCCAAGTGGTGGTGTTCCCACCAGCATCTGCTGGCCTTATCCATCTAGATGTTCGTGGGTTTGGAATGTGCTGCAGAAGGGATATTGGTTTGTTCCTGAAGTGCATCTTGTGGATTGTGTATACAGTTGTCACTGTGGACCGTGTTTGAACGATTGAATATTTGTGGAAGGGGTTGCAATCAAACGACTCATTTATCCTCGATGGTTTCAAGCGTTTTGCATGCTGTTGAGATGCAACCATTCAGTCAGTTGCATTATACAACTGACTTATGTCTGGTGGACAGGTTTAGTAGAGTCAGGGGGTGAGTTACTAGTCTTTCGTCTGCTCTCGTAACCATAATATTTAAATGGATAGTCCAGTTGATTTTCTGATCAATGGTAACGCCGAGGATGTTAACAGTGGTGGACTCAGCGATTTGTATTTCATTCAATGCCAAAGGACGGTGGTTATATTCCCTTTTGTTGGAGATGTTCTTTGTCTTGCACTTGTATGGTGTCAGTGTGCCGTGTGAATTGTCAGCTCAGCCCTGAATATTGACTAGGTCTTGCTGCATTTGGACATTGCCTGCTCCAATATCGTAAATTATGCTGAACATTATGAAATTATCAAGGAACATTCCCACTTCTGAAATAGTTATGGAAAACAGGTCTTTGATCAAGCAGCTGAAGGTAGTTGGACCTAGGCTCGGTAATTATTCTCATTTTATTACACAACCTGTCTATTAATAATCCAACAGCTGAGGGTCATTGGAAAAAAGACTGTGTCACCTTTTGCCCCAGGCTAATACATTACCAGAGCTCGAGGGAGGGAGGGCTTTCAGAGGTGTAGTGGACAAATAGACATGGCCTTGCACTGGAATGTAGTGAAAAATGATTCAATTGCCTGCGGGTACATCTGGTGAGTCCTCGGCTCGTGAAGCTTAACATGACAAAAGGTGGATCAGGCGACACCACAAGTATTGTGAGCCCTGGACTTTAAACTGATCTTCAGCATCTTTCCTGCACCTTAGTTCTTGAGTTCAGTTTGAGCAATTTAAAAATGAATCTAAATATTCCTTAACAGTGGGATATACAACTATTTTTCGAATGCATGACTGCTGCTGATCAATGTTGCCACTTTAATGTTATTTCCTTTTCTATAGCAAAAAAGCAAACACATTTTTTCTCCTACTTCTTTCTTAACGTTTCACCCTTGTTGGTCATTGGCAGTTAATCAGCACTAATTAGGTATTTCAAGCCTGATAGATCAAAAGTAAGAGCAGTACTGCTTTGCAGTTACTTAGAGTTTAAGGGATCTGCAAATTTAAACCTTAATGAATAAAAATACTTCACAATTGCCGTTTCCTATGACTTTTATTCCCTATGACTGTAGTTCATTCGTTATTTATTAGGTTATTAATTATAGCTTTTGGACTCTACTTTAGTTTGGAAGTTGAAAAGATGTTGCCCTGAATTATGTCCGGACAGGCCTGCTGAGCTGAAGTGAAATTCTTGCTCCACCCATTGCCAGGGCAATTTGTTTTTAAGGACGAATTTTGTTGGCACTGCGCCTCTAATCAATGAGGCCAGTTGGTTGTCTGCTAATGCATGGATAAGAAAGCATGCACTGGTGGGCACCAGTTATCATCTTACGTTAACCTTTCGAGTTGTCAGCAGACAGAGTGATTGTTTGCTTCCCTTTTACGTTAGTTCTCAATTTGTCCTCTTTCCCTTTTCTACCAGCCTAACTTTCTTATTGCATTGGGCCTCCTCCTCACTTGAATAATCCCTCTGACATACAACATGTATGCACATTATTTTTTTGTTTCATTGTTTTCTCTATTTAACGCACCGTCCGGACAGACATGCCCTTATTTTGCTTAACTTTCAGACTTGCTGCAATGGATCTATCATCTTCTGATATGCTTCCCTTAATGGTGACTTCTGATCAGTCACATCTTTTTGCCATCAAACATTGGTTGCACTTTAGCATGACCTCAGCACAATTCTCACATTTAATTCATTCATCTGCCGATTTGGATGTCCAACATCATAGTGATTGTCGCTTGACTAATGTAAATCTTATCACAGGGTGATATCCTTGATCAAAAGTTCAAGAGATACTTGGTTCACTTAGATCACGTCATTCCCAAGTAGCAGATTAATATGGCATTCGACTGGTCAAGGACATTTCCATGAGCAGGATGCATGAATTATTCGCTTTCCTTACCATTTGTTTTGATATTGCTGCCAGCGACTTTCGGGTCATTAGCAGCATTTGATATCATACCAGCTTAGTTATTGCATCATATTTAGCACAACATGTCTCTTGCAAGCTTATCTCTATGATTTCCTGGCAGGTTGTAACCCCCCTCTATGTCCAAAACACACACGCATTCTCTCTGCCTGTCCCCTTTTATATCTCTTTCTCGGCTTCTCTCACACCTACTCTCTATCACCTTAACATGTAGAATAGCCTTAGGAGCGGGACAGTAACCAATTTACTTCTCAACTAAAGTCAAATAGATTTTTTCTTGTCGCCCAACAACATCATTTATTTCCAAATGTGCAACTACTCTCAAAAAAGTAATGAGACCACCATTCCTCCTGTGCTGTCTACCTATTTCTACGCACAATTGTTGTGGTGGAATCACAAGCGCCCATTCCTCAGAACAATTCAGCCATGTTGAAATTATGTGGCTGTGGCATGACTATGATGAAACTCATCAAGATTATTCATGGATTCTGTGCTGTGGCAGATATGCACTGAAATCCATTTTTCCATTCCTCGTACTTCTTACGGCGGCACGTTGGCACAGTGGTTAGCACTGCTGCCGTCCGACACCAGGTAAACCAGTTCAATTCTGGCCTTGGGTCTCTGTCTGTGTGGGGTTTGCACGCAATCCCCCTGTCTGCGTGGGTTTCCTCCAGATGCTCCAGTTTCCTCTCGCACTCTAAAGATGTGCAGGTTATGTTAATTGGCCATGTTAACTTTCCCAGTGTTAGGCAGATTAGCAGGGAAGATGCTTGGGTTAGAGCCTGTGTGAGATTATTGTTGGTGCATGCTCAATGGGCCGAACGGCCTCCTTCTGCACTGCATGTAGTCTATGATTATATGATTTTTGTTTCTGTTTCCTATCTAATATCGTATTATTTCTTGCTCTCGTCCAATAAAACGCTGTCACTTCATAGTAGTCTTTATCCCCTATGTACTTGTATGTGCAGGTGTTCATACCTTGCATTCACACCATTGCAAAAGAAGGCAACGAACCAACCCTGGGTACAGGTCCATTGATACCGGCGTCTCCTACCTTGGCATTCGTCGCCATGCCACAATAATCGGAAGCCGCACCTCCTTCACCATTCCTGAGGTCTTTCAAATAACCTCAATTTGTTGTTTTTTTCATTCCTGCTATTTCTGGCAGTGGCCACAGTATGTCTTCATATACACATTTACTTCCTCACTCTGAAAACCAATTGCGCCCAATGAAAATGTATTCCACTGCCAAGTCGAATAGATCTGTCAGCAATAGGTTCAAATTATTTTATTCAGATTTTCAAACTTAAGTTTTTATTTATGTTGTGGGATTTTTACATACCCGGAAGAAACAGCATTTCCTCCACACCCAACTCAACATCTTCCTCGCATTTGCGGGAAGGAGATGGCGATGTCGTAAAATGTCAAGACAGTGCGGTTCAGTTTCAGCATTTGGTCCACACCGGAAATATTCAGATATATTTGTAATATTGTTAATATTGTTCTCGTTCACACCTTGTTTCATGGAAGCAGTGTGCAAATGATTTGGGTAAGAGTTTCAGTTTTCCACGGCACCACGTGGTGGTCCTTTACTCAACGTCATTGTTCAATGTTTTGTTGGAATTGGGGTGGGAGCTACTCTATGTCTGAAGTGAACCATTGGTGCCAGGGTCCTTTGCAACGAAAGGAGGGAAACAGAATCATGGAATCTCAACAGTGCAGAAGGTGGCCATTTGACCCATTGAACCTGCACCAACAGTAATCTACATATTTACCCAGCTAATCTTGCTAAAAATGAGGGGACATTTATTATGGACAATAAACCTAAGGTGCACATCTTTGGTTTGTGGGATGGAACCGGAGCACGCAGGGGGAACTCTTGCAGACACGGGAAAAATGTACAAACTCCATTCAGACAATGATCCGAGGCTGGAATTGAACGCGGATCCAGAGCGCTCTGAGGCAGCAATGCTAAGCACTGTCCACCATGCCGCCCACACGACGTCACCATGCCCACGATGTATAAGTATAACGAATGACAAAAACATAAGTAGAAATAGATTGATTGAGAAACAGGGAGATTTTGTGTGAGGGAAAAGAGAGTGAGCGAGAGACCAGCGAAAGTGAGAGAGAGTGAGAGAGAGAGAGAAATCCGCAAAGAGTGATTTGAGGAGACCAAGAGGCCAAGAGGGAGACAGATGGATTTAGACTGGCAAAACGAGGGAAATACAGTTATAGTGAAAAATAAAAACAATTAGAAAATATGAGAGGAAGAGGCAGACAAAACTAATTTCAAAGCTCGGGATTTGTATTTGGTGTTATGTTTCGACATTCGGTCACCTGAAACGCAAAGGGGTAAACATGGTTTAAATGCAGATCAATCATCATACACTCTGATCTTGGAAAAGACTGGACATTGACATTGAAATCATCGACTTTAAAGGATTCATGAGATTGTTTCCCCAGGCTCCTTGGACACTATTGGGACCTTCTATTCTTCAAAGTATGCAACAAGGGTATCTAGAGAGTTATAGGCTGGGTTAGAATGTCCCATTCATCGGCACCTCATCCAGAAATTGAATTTAGTGCAGGTGAGAACGGTAAGTGTCTTCGTTTAATGCAAAAATTTCTATTAAGAAGTAAATCGATCAGAATGTAAATAAGAAACTAGAGTTAAATACAACATTTAATAAACATTCAATAACATTTGTGAATCATGTTCCATCTGTGAAAAATGGTTGTGAAAATGCCCCATGGTAGAGGAGAGTGCCAAGCACATCAACGGCAGAAGAGCAAGGACTCGTAGAAGTTGATATAGAACAAAATCAAACTCAACTACATGATTGTCATTGCTTTATTAGCTTTAGAATGCGATTCCATGGGTATTTCAGCACATTCCGAAATTCCTCTCTGAATTTACTCTGAGTTCCCGCGTAAATAAATGGATTGATGCAAGAACTCAACAACTGAAGCATCGTTGCGATTTCCTCCAGAATATAATTAAATTCATTGTAATTAGAACCGGAGAAATAAGTGACTCTGGCAATTCTCACGTAGAGGAAAGTAATAAGAAACCAGATCCACAAAAGGATGAAACTACCGGAGATGCTGAAGAGTAAAACAATTGATTTTTTCCGGTTCTCCATCTCTGGGTCGCTCTGTTTATCACCTTTGTTTTGGGCCCGGAGTCTCCTGCGGGCTCTACTGGCTGCTAGAATGTATCTGACAGTCTGAACATTCAGCAGTAAAATCAGGAAGAATGAGAGACAAGGGGTTAATATGTGAAGAGTCAAATCATATGCTGCCCATGCAGTTGATGTATAAAATATTATTTTTATTTTGCAGAACCAGGGTATCTTTCCAATCATATACAGCGGTTCATATATTAAATACAGGAATGAAGAAACGAAACAACTCACTATACAAACCATTCCTATAACACATGATGCAGCTTTCTCTGTGCAATATTTTATTTTCAGCTTCTGGCAGCAAATGGCCACAAAGCGATCAATGGTAAAAACCACCGTTAACCAGGCAGATGCGGCAAATGAGGTACAGTTTAACACAGCACGGAAGCTGCACAGTGGTGTAATGGAAAATATACTGACTGGAAAATAAATGCCCGCAATCCTGTTCAAGATCACACCGGTAATAATGACTAAGAGATCTGCCATTGCCATGGACAGCAGGTATCGAGTGATACATCCAGAAAGGCCACTTCTTCCTCGGGACAGTATCACGATGGCCATCAGGTTAGCTATGACACAGAAGTAAAATAAAACAAGATAGAGACTAAGTGAGAAATACATCTGTGTTTGATAACGTGTAAGATAATTTCATATCTCGACACGAAAGAAAATGGTCATTGTTTTTTTTTTGCATTATATTGAATGATATTTGCTGTTTTATACTTGACCCTGAATTACAATCTAATCCACCCACTACAGGCACCGTTCCTGCGAGAAAATTATTGATTCTCATTGACAAATCAATGAGACTTTGCAATAGTACAAAACGTAGTGAAATAATGGAACATATGTAGAGATTGAAAAGTATTAAGGGTACTGCGAGTGCCTTGTAGTATGGCTTTGGGATAGAATATCAGTGTCATTTTGAATGTTGTTGTAGGCTGGATGTGCAGAGTGACCAACATCTGCTCCTATTTTCTTTTTTTCTAAGTGAGCTCAATCGAAGGAATGCAAAAACCCACACCTGCAAGAATGCTTAAAGGCTTATTCCTGCAGCTTCCTCCTGTCCTTATTGTATATCTAACTCGCTGGTGAAGAGAAGATAGTACATCAGTCAGACGATCATATTTTACTTGTTATGTGAAGAGAACCATAAGGATAAACGCACAGGAAATACACTGTTCATGGGAAGATATTTAATCAGCAAAGGAATAAAGCATATCTGTAAAACTTAAGAAATGAGTAGTTAAATTTTAAAGTCGTGGCAATTATATTAAAAAATGAAACAAACTTATCACAGAGAAAAAGACGCACAGGTATAAAGGAGAAAAAAATCATATTATAATGTTAAACTCCAGAAAAAAATCACACCAGACAGAAGAACTAATGACAAATCCTAACATTGATGGATTGGAATTTTATGCAGTGAGTCTCAAAGTGAATAAAAGTCTGAAACACTTTACCTGGAATCCCAATAGCAGCGATGACAGGATAGTAAATGGCAAAGAACAGTCCTTTTGGTGATCCGTGCATGTCTGTCAGAATCTCCAAACGCGTTCAATAATACACAGCAAAATTGTTACATTTATGCTTATTGTAAAACTCTAGAGATTTAATTAGAAGCACGTAGTTGTTTTTTTGGTTGATTGCACTATTGAAAATAACAGGTAAATGTAGCTGATGTCAGGACTTTCTTTGTGTTGGATAGGTTGAAATGCTTTGAAAAAGGGATTAGTGTAAAAGTGAAATACCTGGAAACTGTCCCAACCGAATACTATCCACTGCCCAGGATATTTCATTGTGATAGATAATGAAACATCTAAGATGCAGTTGCATTTGTTAACGCGAGCTTGAAATTTATGAATTAGTGAGTTTCCACATCCTTATTGCTGAGGTAGATGGTCTCATTACAAGGTTTCGCTGACCAGAGTTATTCAGGGCCGTAAAATTGATAGTCATACACTCGATCTGATCGTTATTCCATCACTGTGATCACCGCTCACACACGAGGACGTTACTGCACTGTGCATCCACTTTAACGCAACACTGAGTACATTCATTAGGGATAAATACAGTTTCAGCTCGGGGTGATTATTTTCAATCGGGAACTGTCCAGATTCCAACTGGTAAAGTTCCAGAGGATAGCAATTTCATTCAGTGTGGATAAGTCCCCTTTAGTTCAAGGAGGTCATATTCTGGTCCAGTTCACTGCGGCTTTGTGCCGTTTTGTGTGACCCATTTCAGGACGGTTAAATTAAGTATACCAATCCAGTTCAGCGCGGTGATATTCTGGCACAGTTCAGTGTTGTTACATACCATGTAGAGTGATCCTTTTCAGCGTGGATAAGTTCAGTCGGCACTGATCCAGCTTATCGTATTGGCACGGCCAGCTTAACCTGACTGTGTTCGGCATCTACAAATTCAGTTCAGACGGTTATATTACGTCTGTGCACTTCAAGATCCCCATTCTTACAATCTGAGTTGAAAAGGTGATATTGAACGACGTATCTTTCAATGTCGATAGGTTCAGCTCAATACAATTCTTTCAGGATGGTTTGCCTTCGTCATAAATGCTGTATGGCAGATATGAAAGTATATTTTGCATTATGGATGCGTGCAGACCTGAGGAGCATTGTAAAATAAGGACAAAGAAATGAACAAAGAAAATTACAGCACAGGAACAGGCCCGTCGGCACCTCTAGGCCTGCACCGACCATGCTGCCCGAATGAACTAAAACCCCCACCCTTCCGGGGACCATATTACTCTATTCCCACCCTATTCATGCATTTGTCCAGACGCCCCTTAAAACTCGCTATCAAAGAACAAAGAACAATACAGCACAGGAAGAGGCCCTTCTGCCCTCCAAGCCTGCACCGATCATGTGTTTCTAACTAGACCATCCGGTGGTATCCCTCTATTCCCAGTCTGTTCATGTGGTTATCTAGATAAGTCTTAAATGATCCTCGCAATTCTGCCCCAACCACCTTGCTTGGTAGTGCATTCCAGGCCCTCACCACCCTCTGTGTAAAATGCATCCCCGCATATCTGTATTGAACCTTGCCCCCTTCCCCCCCCCCCCCCCCCCTTACCTTGAACTTGTGACCCCTTGTGTTTGTCATTTCTAACCTGGAAAAAAGTTTCCAGCTGTTCACCCTATCTATGCCCTTCATAATTTTATAAACTTCTATCAGGTCGCCCCTCAGCCTCCGTCTTTCCAGGGAGAACAATCCTAGTTTACTCAATCTCACCTCATAGCTAATTCCCTCCATACCGGGCAACATCCTGGTAAACCTTCTCTGCACTCTCTCCAAAGCCTCCACGTCCTTCTGGTAGCGTGGCGACCAGAACTGGACGCAGTATTCCAAATGTCGTCGAACCAACGTTCTATATAACTGCAACATCATATGCCAACTTTTATACTCTATGCCACGTCCAATAAAGGCAAGCATGCCATATGCCTTCTTCGCCACCTTTTCCACCTGTGCTGCCACCTTTAAGGATCTGTGGACTTGCACACCCAGATCCCTCTGTGTGTCTATACTCCTGATGGTTCTGCCATTTATTTTATAGCTCCCCCCTGCATTAGATCTATTGTGTCTTCTTCCACTATTACCCCCGGCAGCTCGTTCCAGGCCCCACCAGCCTCAGTGTAAAAAACTTGCCTCGTACATCTCCTTTAAACCTTGCGCCTCGCACCTTAAACCTATGCCCCCCAGTAACTGATTCTTCAACCCTGGGAAAAAGCTTCTGACTATACATTCTGCCCATGCCCCTCATAATCTTGAAGACTTCAATCAGGTCGCCCCTGAACCTCCGTCGTTCCAGTGAGTACAAGCAAAGTTTCTCCAAACTCTCCTCATAGCTAATGCCCTCCATACCAGGCAACATCCTGGTAAATCTTTTCTGTACGCTCTCCAAAGCCTCCACATCTTTCTGGTAATGTGACGACCGGAATTGAACACTATATTCCAAGTGCGGCCTAACTAAGGTTCTATAAAGCTGCAAGATGACTTGACAGTTTTTAAACTAAATTCCCCAGCTGATGAAGGCAAGCATGCCGTATGCCTTCTTGACTACCTTCTCCACCTGCGTTGCCCCTTTAAGTGATCTGCATACCTGTACACCCAGATCCCTCTGCCTATGAATACTTTTAAGGATTCTGCCATTAAATGCATATTTCCAATCTGTATTAGACTTTCCAAAATGCATTCCCTCACATTTATCCGGATTAAACCCGATCTGCCGTTTCTCTGCCCAAGTCTCCAACCGATCTATATCCTGCTGTATTGTCTGATGGTCCTCATCACTATCCACAAATCCACCAACCTTTGTGTCATCCGGAAACTTGCTAATAAGACCAGTTACATTTTCCTCCAAATCATTTATATATATATATATTACAAACAGCAAAGGTCCCAGCACTGATCCCTGAGGAATTCCACTTGCCGCAGCCCTCCATTCAAAAACGGACAATTCCACTGCTGCCCTCTATCTTCTATGACCGAGCCAGTTCAGTATTGATCTCGTCAGCTCACCACTGATCCCATGCGACTTCACCTTCTGCACCAGTCTGCCATGAGGGACGTTGTCAAAGGCCTTACTGAAGTCCATGTAGACAACATCCACTATCCTACCCTCTTCAATCATCTTCGTCACTTCGTCGAATAACTCGATCAATTGAGTGCGAAACGACCTCCCCTTCCGAAAACCATGTTGCCTCCCGCCAATGCATCCACTTATTTCCAAGTGGGAGTAAATCCTGTCTCGAAGAATCCTCTCCAAAATTTTCCCTACCACCGACGCAACACTCACCGGCCTGTGATTGCCTGGATTATTCTTGCGACCCTCCTTAAACAAAGGAACAACATTGGCAATTCTCCAATCCTCTGGCACCTCCCCTGTAGCCAGTTAAGTTACAAATATATCGCTCAAGGACCCGGAAAACACCCTCCCTTGCCTCTCCCAGTATTCTGGGGTATATCCCATCAGGCCCTGGGGATTTGTCGACCTTACTGTTTCTCAAGAACCCCAATACCTCCTCCTTTTTGATCTCAACATGACTCAAACTATCTACACATCCTTTACCAGATTCATCATCCACCAAGTCCTTCTCTTTGGTGAATACTGACACAAAGTACTCATTTAACAGGTCGCCCATTTCCTCTGGCTCCACGCATACATTCCCTCCCCTGCCTTTGAGTGGGCCAACCCTCTCCCTGGCTACCCTTTTGCTCTTTATTTATGTGTAAAAATCCTTGGGATTTGCCTTAATCCTGCTGGCCAATGACGTTTCGTGACCCCTTTTAGCCCTTCTGACTGCTAGCTTTAGTTTCTTTCTCCTTTCCTTGTATTCTACAGGTGCTTCCCAACATCCTAGCCTTGACAAATGCTTCCTTTTTCTCTCTGACGATGTCCACAACTTATCTCAGTATCCAAGGTCCACAAAACTTACTGTACTTATCCTTCATTCTTTCAGGGGTGTGCCGGCCCTGAATTCCTATCAACTTTCATTTGAAAGCCTCCCACATTCCAGATGTTGATTTGTCCTCAAACATCTGCCCCCAGCCTACACTCTTCAGTTCCTGCCTAATATTGTTAACATAGAAACATAGAAACATAGAAATACTACACCACAAGACAGGCCCTTCAGCCCACAAATTTGTGCCGAACATGTCCCTACCTGAACGATTACTAGGCTTACCTATAACCCTCTATCTCACTAAGTTCCATGTACTTATCTAAAAGTCTCTTAAAAGACCGTTTCGAATCCATTTCCACCACCGTTGCTGGCAGCCCATTCCACGCACCCACCACACTCTGAGTGAAAAACTTACCCCTGACATCTCCTCTGTACCTACTCCCCAGCACCTTAAACCTGTGTCCTCTTGTGGCAACCATTTCAGCCCTAGGAAAAAGCCTCTGACTGTCCACTCGATCAATACCTCTCAACATCTTATACATCTCCATCAGGTCACCCCTCATCCTTTTTCTCTCCAAGGAGAAAAGGCCGAGCTCACTTAACCTATCCTCATAAGGCATGCTCCTCAACCCAGGCATCATCCTTGTAAATCTCCTCTGCACCCTTTCTATGGCTTCCACACCCTTCCTGTAATAAGGCGACCAGAACTGAGCACAGTACTCCAAGTAGGTTCTGACCAGGGTCCTATTTAGCTGCAAAATTATCTCACGACTCCGAGCCTCAATTCCTCGATTGATAAAGGCCAGTACACCATACACCTTCTTAACCACAACCTCAACCTGCACAGCTGCTTTGAACGTTCTATGAACTCGGACCCCAAAATCATTCTGATCTTCCACACTGCCAAGAGTCCTACCATTAATAATATATTCCGCCATCCTATTTGACTTGCCAAAATGAACCACCTCACGCTTATCTGGGTTGAACTCCATCTGCCACTTCTTGTATCCGGCCCAATCTTGCATCCTATCAATGTCTCGCTGCAACTTCTGACATCCCTACACACTATCCACAACACCTCCAACCTTTATGTCATCAGCAAACTTACCAACCCATCCCTCCACTTCCTCATCCAGGTCATTTATAAAAATCACAAAGGTGACCGACCTCCATGCAGAATATGACCCATCTAGAACCACTCTTTGCCTTCTGTGGGCAAGCCAGTTCTGGATCCACAAAGCAATGTCCCCTTGGATCCCAGGCCCCCTCACTTTCGCAATAAGCCTTGCATGGGGCACCTTATCAAATGCCTTGCTGAAGTCCATATATACTACGTCTACTGCTCTTCCTTCATCAATGTGTTTAGTCACATCCTCAAAAAATGCAATCAGGCTCCTAAGGCATGATCTGCCTTTGACAAAACCATGCTGACTATTCTTAATCATATTATACCTCTCCAGATGTTCATAAATCCTGCCTCTCGGGATCATCTCCATCAACTTACGAACTACTGAGGTTAGACTCACTGGTCTATAATTTCCAGGGCTATCTCTACTCCCTTTCTTGAATAAAGGAACAACATCTGCAATCCTCCAATCCTCCGGAACCTCTCCTGTCTCCATTGATGATGCAAAGGTCATCGCCAGCGGCTCAGCAATCTCCTCCCTAGCCTCCCACAGTAGCCTGGGGTACATCTCATCTGGTCCCGGCGTCTTATCTAACTTGATGCTTTTCAAAAGCTCCAACACATCCTCTGCAACAATTGTTGTAATTAGCCTTCCCCCAATTTCGCACCTTCACTTGAGGACTTCACTTATCTTTATCTATCAGAATCTTACGACACATTTTGATATTTTGGCTGTCTTCGTTTTGCAGCATTCCAATTTTGTTTGCCAATAGCACAGAAGTAGAGAAAACGTCGCAATTATACTCTACCTCAGTTTGCATTGGGACAGTGGACTTCTTCATCCAAGGTGTCAAAATTCCGTTCACTATATTTCCGGCGGCATCATAACTTCTTCTGATGTCCTCTTCCACTTTGACATCGTTCAATTTATGACGATTGTCAACCAACTCTTTATATATTTTGTACTCATCCAGATTCTGAAGGTCCGGCTTATGCAATGAACTTGGTTCCGGCGGTTGATTAAAGGGGTTTAGACTTTTTTGGTTTGGCAGGCTCTGAGCAGATTGCTTTCTGGCATGTTTGAGAGCAGATGAATGATGAAACAGGTCATTCTCTTTTCACAGAGTCATAGAGTCATGCAGTGCAGAGAAGGCCCCTTGCCTATCGAGTCTGTACCGAAATTAACTCCTACTAAAGGTGCTCTAATGCGATTTTCCTGCACTGGATCCAAACCTTTGAACGCTATGCTATTTCAAATGCTCATCCAGGTACATTGAATTAAGGTTGTAAGGATCCGACCTCCACTACCTCCCCAAACAATACATTCCAGATTCTCACCATCCTCTGAGTGAAATCCCCTCTTAATCTCCAGTCTCTCATCTTAATGCAATGCCCCCTTTTGTTGATCTCCCAACAAAGGAAGACATCTGCTCCCTACGCACCCAGCCGCTAATAATTTAAACCTCAAACACGTCCCCCACCTCCACCCCACTTCGCCGTCCCTGCTAGGCAGAAAACAGTCCAAGCCTGTCTATTTGCCCCTTGTAGCACAAATGCTGCGTCCAGGCAACATTCTGTTGAACCTCATATGTACCCCATCTAGTGCCGTCTCATCTGTTACCTGTGATGATCAGAACTGCACACGGTATTCCAGCTGTGCCCTAAAAACCCTCTGGACAATTTCAAGATCACCACCTTGTTCTTGAACTCTGTACCATGACTGATGAAATCAAACGTCAAATGTGCCTTCTTAACTGTCCTATTCACCTGCTCTGCCGATTTCTTGAATCTGTGAATAATTACCCCAAGATCCCTCTGTTCCTCTGAGCTGCCAAGAGTCCTGGCATTCATGAAAAAAATCCCTCATATTTGTTTTGTTTCTTGCAAAATACATCAATTCGCAATTATCAGAGTTAAATAACATCTGCCACAGCTCTGCCTATCTCACCAACCCATCTCTATCTTCCTGTAACCAAAAACCATCTTCGTCACTGTTGCCGACCCTAATAATCTTGATGTGGTCTGCAAACTTGCTTCGCATTCCCCCCACGTCTTCATCTCTCTCTCTCTTTCTCTCTCTTTCTCTCTCTCCCTGTATAATGCAGACATATACAAACAATGATTGTCCCAGCACTGATCCTCGAGGCATACAGTGGGACCCCGGCCTCTACTCACGCAAAATGCTTCTCCCACTATCATTGACGTCCTGTTACTGAACCAGTTCTGATCCAGCTCACCACGTTGGGATAAATTCAATGTGCTACACCCTTCTCAAACAGTCGCCAATGTGGGACATTGTAAAAACTGAAATTTCCTCAATGACATACTTAATCACATTTTCGGAACTGTAACAAATTTGGTAGGCATGACCTCCCATTTGATAAATTCATGCTGCTAACCCTATTTAACCCCTGCCTTTGCGAGTGGATATAGATTCTCTCCTTCAGATTTTTTCCAGTAACTTCCGTACCACCAACATGAGAGTCCTGATCTGTGATTTCCTGATTCATCTCTACTAATCTTCTTGAAAAGTGAAACCACATTTTGGCACTTCTGACCAAATGTGTCAGGACCCGTGCAATTGCTTCCCTCACCTCCCACAGCAACCTGGGAAGCAACTCTTCCAGGGCAAGGGATTTGTACATTTTAAGCCCATCAGAACATCCAAATCTTCCCTAATTCCTATATCAACTGTGTACGTTCCTCATCGTCCTATTTCCAGAATTATGTACCTGCGTTGTCCTTTTCCAGAGTGAAGACCAACGTGAATTATTCATTAACACCCTTCCAATGTCTTGTGTTTTCACACACAGATTGCCCCTTGGCCTCTCATGGGCCCTACCCTTTACCTGATTTAACTTTAATGTACTTAAAGATACCTTGGGGTTATCCTCAATCCTTTTCAGAAGATCTTTCTCATTCGCCCTTTTTTGTTCTTCTAATTGCTTTCTTAATTTCTCGCTAGCACTTCTAATACTCCTCTATTGCTGCAGCTGAATTTCTCTCTTTGGACTTATTAAAATCTTTTTCATTCCTTCTTCCCATCCCAGTTCTGAATTGTCCTAGACATCCATTATTTCTTGAACTTATTGCTCTTGTAATTGTCTCTGAAGGGTACATTTTGATCCTGTACTCTCCCCAGCTCCCATTTGAATACGCCCCACTGCTCCACTGTAGACTTGCCCGCAACGAGCTATTGCCAGTCAAATTTGGCCAGGGGCTGTCTTATTTTAATAAAATCTGCCTTCCCCCGTCCAAAACCGACTTTTGCGTGCCATCTTTCTCCTTATCCATCACAAAATTGAACCGTACCGCGTTGTGGTCACTGCTGCTAAAGTGCTCCCCCAATGCCACATTGAACACTTGTCCATCTTAATTTCCCAGAGACAGATCCAACAATGCGCAGGCCGTTGTAGGTCTTCTACATATTGATGCAAAAAAAACCGTGGATACATTTCAAGAACTCCGCCCGCTCTGAACTTTTAACACTATGACTATCCCAATTTAAGTTGACATTTCCAAGTACAATTACCCGATTATTGCTCAACACATATTTGTGAGCTGACTGCATATTTGTTCTTCTATTTCCTCCCAGTAATGTGCCTGTCTCCCTTAACATTCCCACGTTTCGCCCAAAAGCCTCGTTTGAAAACTTCCAACATATTATCGCTCCGAACAACAGTAATTGACTCTCTAATTAATAATTCGATACCACCTCATTTTTTACAACCTCCTCTGTCTCGCCTCAGTGTCCTTTATCCCAGAAAATTGTGTTGCCAGTCATGCCCTTTCCATAACCATGCTCCTGTCATTGCAACAATATCACACTTCCATGTGTCAGTCCACGGCTTTAACTCATCCATTTTACCGATTGCACTCCGAGTATTAAACTACAGACCGTCCTGTCTTGCCTTACTTTCTTGACACTCAATACTAATGAGCACATTGTGAGTCGCTTCCTTTGCTGCTGCATGATGTGTCTCTAGTTGACAAATATCCTTTCTCCCCTCCAGCGCCAGCGTAGTCTAAGCTCCTCCCAACAGCAAACCAAACTGCAAGGATGTTGGCCCAAATGTGGCTCAGGTGCAGACTTTCAGTTTGCACATGACCCACCTTCCCTAGAAACGGTCCCAGTGATCCAGGAATCTAAAACCCTCCCAACCTGCATCAACTCTTGACAGACAAATTTGTATGTCTCATATTCCTATTCCTATGCTCGCTGGCACATGGCACCGGCAGTAATCCCGAGATTACAACATGGAGGTACTGCTTTTAAATTTACTGCCCAGCTCTCTGAATTCCTGATGCAAGACTACATTTCCAACTTTGCCTGTTACATGTACCAGAACATCTATCTCATTATCCTTCCCCTTCAGGATTCCCTGCAGCCGTTCAATTATACCAGGGAGGCAACGCACCATCCGAGAATCACGTCTTCAGCCGCAGAATCATCTGTCTGCTCCCCTGACTATAGTTACCCCTATTAAATTAACTATTGCATTCTCCTCCCTCCCCAGTATAATCAAGTCGCTTGAGGTGCCAAACCGTGGCACTGACTGTAATCCTCCAAGGTATCGACACTTCAGCTTCCAGAATGGGATATCGTTTAGTGAACAGGACCCCAGGGGACTACTGCCCTACCTGTCTGTTCTTTCTGGACTGTTTGACGGTCTCCCATTCCCTCCTTTCATCTAGTCCTTGAGCTGTGCTGTGACTACCTCTCTGAACGTGCTTTGCTCGTAACTCTCAGCTTCGCGGATGTGCCACAGTTTCCAGCCATTGCTGAAGCTCCGAAACGTGCTACGTGATGTAATGTAACTGGGAACACTTCCTGCACAAGTGGTGGTTTAGGACACTGCCAGCGTCCAACATTCTCCACATGTGACAAACCATACATTCCACTCGGCATCCTCACTCAACATGTCTTAAATGTACAATTAACGTCTTGTAATAGACCGATAATAAAAAAAAATATTTTCCCTATAATTCAGACGTTTCTTTCAGCTTCAGCTATATAAACGCAGTAACTAATGTTAGTTACACATCAGCCAATCAGCTTATTGCTTTCCTGCGACATCATCAATCGATTCTGCAAACATAATTCGCAATACTCAGCCTCCGCTGAAAAAGTGCCATGCTGAAGATTGATTTGGAAGGGATGTTTCTCCTTGTGGGTGAATCCAGCACTACGGGACAGAGTTGAAGAGATATTCATGTTTTGAGAGTGTTGCACGCCGGAAATTGTTGTCGACGCAATTTCTGATAATATCATCAATAATTTGAATTAATTGCTAATACCAGAGCTTTCGCAACGAATGTATTGCTCAGTGTACACAAATTGCCACATGTAACTTATCTTCCATAAACTAATCTGGTCTTTTTCTACATCCTTGATATGACTGTAACACCGCATTCTATACCCTTCCCTTTATTTCTCCCTTATGAACTCTATGAACATTATGCTCTGCCTGTACAGCGCGAAAGAAAAATATTTTTCACTGTATCCCGCTACATACGACAATAATAAATCGAATCAAATCGCATCAAGTTGTTGGGAGGAGAACCTTGTGATTACGACACAAATAATTGTTGACAAAGGGGCTCAGACTTCCAATAAAATGATGACATGGGCAGATGCCACAGAGGGTTTGGAAAAAATGATGACATGGGCAGATGCCACAGAGGGTTTGGAATAATTGGGTGAAACCTTATGAAGCAGTCTTAATCTCCTGCCTGTCTTCAGCTTGCGAGAACTGAACAGATGAACAATTGAAAGATGGCTAATTGGACAATAATTATCGAATGATTTCACTATTCACAATCCTCTATTTCCAATCTACTGGAATTAGTTCCACCAAAAGAAGGAGTTAGAACCATAGAATCACAGAAAATTACAGCTCAGAAACAGGCCTTTTGGCCCTTCTTGTCTGTGCCGAACCATTTTATGCCTAGTCCCACTGACCTGCACTTGGGCCATATCCCTCCACACCCCTCTCATCCATGAACCCGTCCAAGTTTTTCTTTAATGTTACCACTTTATCCAGCAGTTCATTCCACACTCCCACCACTCTCTGCGTGAAGAAGCCCCCCCTAATATTCCCTTTAAACTTTTCTCCTTTCACCCTTAACCCATGCCCTCTGGTTTTTTTCTCCCCCAGCCTCAGCGGAAAAAGTCTGCTTGCATTCACTCTATCTATACCCATCAAAATCTTATACACCTCTATCAAATCTCCCCTCAATCTTCTACGGTCCAGGGAATAAAGTCCCAACATATTCAATCTCTCTCTGTAACTCAGCTTCTCAAGTCCCGGCAACATCCTTGTGAACCTTCTCTGCACTCTTTCAATCTTATTTACATCCTTCCTGTAACTAGGTGACCAAAACTGGACACAATGCTCCAAATTCGGCCTCACCAATGCCTCATATAACCTTACCATAACACTCCAACTTTTATACTCGATACTCTGATTTATAAAGGCCAATGGACCAAAGGCACTCTTTACGACCCTATCCACCTGTGACGTCACGTTTAGGGAATTCTGTACCTGTATTCCCAGATCCCTCTGTTCAACTGCACTCTTCAGAGTCCTACCATTTACCCTGTACGTTCTTCTTTGGTTTGTCCTTCCAAAGTGCAATATCTCACACTTGTCTGCGTTAAATTCCATTTGCCATTTTTCAGCCCATTTTTCTAGTTGGTCCAAATCCCTCTGCAAGCTTTGAAAACCTTCCTCACTGTCCACTACACCTCCAATCTTTGTGTCATCAGCAAACTTGCTGATCCAATTTACCACATTATCATCCAGATCATTGATATAGATGACAAACAACAATGGACCCAACACCGATCCCTGTGGCACACCATTAGTCACAGGCCTCCACTCAGAGAAACAATCCTCCACAACCACTCTCTGGCTTCTTCCATTGAGCCAGTGTCTTATCCAATTTACTACTTCCCCATGTATACCTAGCGACTGAGCCTTCCTAACTAACCTCCCATGAGGGACCTTGTCAAAGGCCTTGCTGAAATCCAGGTAGACAACATCCACCGCCTTCCCTTCATCCACTTTCCTGGTAACCTCCTCGAAAACCTCTAATAGATTGGTCAAACATGACCTACCACGCACAAAGCCATGTTGACTCTCCCTAATAAGTCCCTGTCTATCCAAATATTTGTAGATCCTATCCCTTATCACACCTTCCAATAACTTGCCCACCACCGACGTCAAACTTACTGGCCGATAATTTCCCGGATTTCTTTTGGAACCTTTTTTAAACAACGGAACAACATGAGCCACCCTCCAATCATCCGGCACCTCCCCCATGAATACTGACATTTTAAATATGTCTGCCAGGGCCCCTGCAAGTTCAGCACTAGCTTCCCTCAAGGTCCGTGGGTATACCCTGTCCAGTCCTGGGGATTTATCCACTCTGATTTGCATCAAGACAGCGAGCACCTCCTCCCCTTTAATCTATAAAGGTTCCATGGCCTCCCTACCAGTTTGCCCTATTTCCGTAGACTCCATGCCCGTTTCCTCAGTAAATACGGATGCAAAAAAACCATTTAGTATCTCCCCCATCTCTTTTGGTTCCATACAGTCTGCCACTCTGGTCTTCAAGGGGACCAATTGTATCCCTCACTCTCCTTTTGCTCCGAACATACCTATAGAAGCTCTTTGGATTTTCCTTCACTCTGTCTGCCAAAGCAAACTCATGTCTCCTTTTAGCCCTCCTGATTTCCCTCTTAAGTAGCTTCTTGCACTTTTTATACTCCTCGAGCATCTGATGTGTTCCTTGCTGCCTGTACATTTCATACAACTCTCTCTTCCTCTTAATCAGTGTTACAATCTCCTTCGAGAACCAAGGTTCCTTATTCCGATTTACTTTGCCTTTAATCCTGACAGGAACATACAAACTCTGCACTCTCAAAATTTCTCCTTTGAAGCCCTCCCACTTTCCATTTACATCCTTACCAGAGAAAAGCCTGTGCCAATCCACACTTCCCAGATCCCTTCTCATTTCATCAAGTTTGGCCTTTTTCCAGTTCAGAACTTCAACCCGAGGACCAGATCTATCCTTATCCACGATCAGGTTGAAACTAATGGCATTATGATCACTGGATCCAAAGTGTTCCCTCACACTCACAACCATCACCTGCCCTAACTCATTTCCCAATAGGAGATCCAATATCGCATCCTCTCTCGTTGGCACCTCTATATACTGATGCAGAAAATTCTCCGGAACACATTTTACAAACTCTACCCCGTCTAAACCTTTAACAGTGTGAGAGTCCCAATCTATGTGTGGAAAATTAAAATCCCCTCCTATCACAACTTTGTGTTTCTTGCAGTTGTCAGCTATCTCTCCGCTGATTTGCTCCTCCAATTCTCGCTGACTATTGGGTGGTCTATAATACAAGCCCAATAATGTGGTCATACCTTTCCTGTTTCTCAGCTCCACCCATGGGGCCTCTGTAGACAAGCTCCCTAATCTATCCTGCCTGAGTACCGCTGTAACATTTTCCCTGACCAACAATGCCACGCCCCCACCTTTTATCCCTCTGCCTCTATCCCACCTGAAACATTGGAACCCTGAAACATTGAGCTGCCAGTCCTGCCCCTCCTGTAGCCAAGTTTCACTAATGGCTATAATGTCATATTTCCATTGTCTATCCACGCCTTCAGCTCATCTGCTTTCCCCACAATACTCCTGGCATTGAAATAGACACGCCTCAAAAAATTATTTCCACTATACTCTCCCCTTCCATTTGTGATTTTGCTTGAACTAACCTGTCTTTTTACCCCTGCTCCACTATCTGCTCTGGCACTCTGGTTCCCACCCCCCTGCAAATCTAGTTTAAACGCTCCCCCATAACTCCGCATAATTCGGGAGGCGGAGGTGGAAGTTGATAGGAGTTATAGAGAAATAGTAACTCCTAGAAATGAGGCTTGGGTCAATGCCAGGAGGAGGGGTAAGAAGCAATCGGGAAGACAATCCCCTGGGGCGGTTCCCCTCCATAATAGGTTTTTGGTGCTGGAGGCTACAGTTGAGGAGGAATCAACTGAGCATAGAGAGCAGATCTCTGGGGGTGAGCCGAGTGAGAAAGCTCAGGTGGTTAGGGGCTGTAAAAGACTGGGCCTTGTGATTGGGGACTCCACAATTAAGGGGACAGATAGGAGGGTCGGAACTAAAGGTAGGGACTCAGGGTTGGTGTGTTGCCTACCAGGGGCTGGGGTCCGGGATGTGTCTGACAGGGTATTCAGGACTCTTAGGGGGGAGGGAGATAAACCACAAGTTATTGTACATGTGGGGACACACGACATAGGGAGGATAGGGGAAGGGGATATTAGGCAGGGATTTATGGAGTTGGGGTGGAAACTAAAGGCCAAGACTGACAGAGTGGTTATCTCTGGACTCTTGCCTGTACCACGGGATAGTTTAGAGAGGAATAGGGAGAGGGAAGGTTTGAATTCATGGCTGAGGGGATGGTGCAGGAGGGAGGGGTTCAGGTACTTAAGCAATTGGGGCTCGTACTGGGGAAGGTGTGACCTCTATGAGAAGGATGGTCTACACCTTAATCAGAAGGGGACCAATATCCTGGGGGGTAAATTTGCTAAGGCCATGCAGGGAGGTTTAAACTGATTCGGGGGGGGGGAGGGATCCTGAGTAGTGGGGCTGAAAGTGAGGGATGCATGGATGGGGACTGCAATGCACGGCATTGCAGAGGTGGGGTGGAGCAGGGTTTGAAATGTGTATACTTCAATGCCAGGAGTATTCGCAATAAAGTGGGTGAACTTGCAGCGTGGATCAGTACCTGGGACTTCGATGTTGTGGCTATTTCAGAGACATGGATAGAGCAGGGGCAGGAATGGATGCTGCAGGTCCCGGGGTTCAAATGTTTTAGTCGAAGTAGGGAAGGAGGTAGAAGAGGGGGAGGGGTAGCATTATTGGTCAGAGATTGTATCACAGTGTCAGAGAGGAGGTTTGATGAGGACTTATCTGTTGAGGTAGTATGGGCGGAGATTAGAAATAGGAGAGGAGAGGTCACCCTGTTGGGAGTCTTTTATAGACCTCCTAAAAGTTCTAGAGAGGTTGAGGAAAGGATTGCGGAGTCAATCCTGCTTAGGAGTGAAAGTAATAGGGCAATTGTTATGGGGGATTTTAACTTGACTAATATTGACTGGAATTGTTATAGCTCTAGCTCGTTAGAGGGGTCAGTTTTTGTTCAAAGCGTGCAGGAAGGTTTTTTGACTCAGTATGTAGACAGGCCAACTAGAGGTGAGGCTATATTGGATCTGGTGCTGGGAAATGAGCCAGACCAGGTGCTAGACTTGGAAGTTGGTGTGCATTTTGGTGATAGTGACCACAATTCGGTTACGTTCACCTTAGTGATGGAAAGGGATAGGCATGAACCTCGGGCCAGTGGTTTTAGCTGGGGGAAGGGTAATTATGAGGCTATTAGGAGAGAATTAGGAAACATAGGTTGGACTAGGAGATTACAGGGACTGGGAACGTCCGACATGTGGAGTTTTTTCAAGGAGCAGCTACTGCGAGTCTGTGATAGGTATGTCCCTGTCAGGCAAGGAGGAATTGGTAGGGCTAGGGAACCGTGGTGCACCAAAAAAGTTTCTTTGTTGGTTAAAAAGAAAAAGGAGGCTTATGTTCGGATGAGACGTGAGCACTCGGGTAGTGCACTAGAAAGCTTTAGATTGGCTAAGAGGGAGTTGAAGAGCGAGCTTAGAAGGGCTAAAAGGGGACATGAGAAGACTTTGGCGGATAGGGTTAAAGAGAATCCTAAGGCGTTCTATAGGTATGTCAAGAACAGAAGGTTGGTTAGGGCAAGTTTAGGGCCAGTTATAGATGGCAGAGGGAAGTTATGTGTGGAACCGGAGGAGATTGGTGAGGCATTGAACCAATATTTCTCTTCGGTGTTCACGCAAGGGGACATGAATATAGCTGAGGAGGACACTGGGTTGCAAGGGAGTAGAATAGACAGTATTACAGTTGATAAGGAGGATGTGCAGGATATTCTGGAGGGTCTGAAAATAGATAAATCCCCTGGTCCGGATGGGATTTATCCAAGGATTCTCTGGGAGGCAAGAGAAGTGATTGCAGAGCCTCTGGCTCTGATCTTCAGGTCGTCGTTGGCCTCTGGTATAGTACCAGAAGATTGGAGGTTAGCGAATGTTGTCCCATTGTTTAAGAAGGGGAACAGAGACTTCCCCGGGAATTATAGACCGGTGAGTCTCACTTCTGTTGTCGGCAAGATGTTGGAAAAAATTATAAGGGATAGGATTTATAGTTATTTGGAGAGTAATGAATTGATAGGTGATAGTCAGCATGGTTTTGTGGCAGGTAGGTCGTGCCTTACTAACCTTATTGAGTTTTTTGAGAAAGTGACCAAGGAGGTGGATGGGGGCAAGGCAGTGGACGTGGTATATATGGATTTTAGTAAGGCGTTTGATAAGGTTCACCATGGTAGGCTTCTGCAGAAAATGCAGATGTATGGGATTGGGGGTGATCTAGGAAATTGGATCAGGAATTGGCTAGCGGATAGGAAACAGAGGGTGGTGGTTGATAGTAAATATTCATCATGGAGTGCGGTTACAAGTGGTGTACCTCAGGGATCTGTTTTGGGGCCACTGCTGTTTGTAATATTTATTAATGATCTGGATGAGGGTATAGTTGGGTGGATTAGCAAATTTGCTGATGACACCAAAGTCGGTGGTGTGGTAGACAGTGAGGAAGGGTGTCGTAGTTTGCAGGAAGACTTAGACAGGTTGCAAAGTTGGGCCGAGAGGTGGCGGATGGAGTTTAATGCGGAGAAGTGTGAGGTAATTCACTTTGGTAGGAATAACAGATGTGTTGAGTATAGGGCTAACGGGAGGACTTTGAATAGTGTGGAGGAGCAGAGGGATCTAGGTGTATGTGTGCATAGATCCCTGAAAGTTGGGAATCAAGTAGATAAGGTTGTTAAGAAGGCATATGGTGTCTTGGCGTTTATTGGTAGGGGGATTGAATTTAGGAGTCGTAGCGTTATGTTGCAACTGTACACAACTCTGGTGCGGCCGCACTTGGAGTACTGTGTGCAGTTCTGGTCCCCACATTACAGGAAGGATGTGGAGGCTTTGGAGAGGGTGCAGAGGAGGTTTACCAGGATGTTGCCTGGTATGGAGGGGAGATCCTATGAGGAGAGGCTGAGGGATTTGGGATTGTTTTCGCTGGAAAGGCGGCGGCTAAGAGGGGATCTTATTGAAACATATAAGATGATTAGAGGTTTAGATAGGGTGGATAGTGATAGCCTTTTTCCTCTGATGGAGAAATCCAGCACGAGGGGGCATGGCTTTAAATTGAGGGGGGGTAGTTATAGAACCGATGTCAGGGGTAGGTTCTTTACCCAGAGGGTGGTGAGGGATTGGAATGCCCTGCCAGCATCAGTAGTAAATGCGCCTAGTTTGGGGGCGTTTAAGAGATCCGTAGATAGGTTCATGGACGAAAAGAAATTGGTTTAGGTTGGAGGGTCACAGTTTTTTTTTTAACTGGTCGGTGCAACATCGTGGGCCGAAGGGCCTGTTCTGCGCTGTAATGTTCTATGTTCTATGTTCTAATAACACTAGCAAATCTCCCTGCAAGTATATTGGTCCCCTTGTAGTTTAGGTGTAACCCGTCTCTCTTGTACAGGTCCCACCTGCCCCTAAAGAGGTCCCAATGATCCAAGAATTGGAAACCCTGCCCCCTGCACCAGTTCCTCAGCCACGTGTATTTCCGCCCAAGCATCCTACTCCTGCCCTCACTGGCATGTGGCTCAGGTAGCAATCCTGAGATTACTACCCTCGGGGTCCTGCTTTTTAACTTCCTTCCAAGCTCTTTGTACTCACTCTTTAGGACCTCCTCACTCTTCCTTCCCACGTCCTTGGTACCGACGTGTACCACGACATCTGGCTGATCACCTTCCCATTTTAGAACGCTGTGCACGCGATCAGAGACATCGCTGACCTTGGCACCTGGGAGGCAGCAAACCATGCGGGAGTATCTGTCCCGACCACAGAACCTCCTGTCCGTACCTCTGACCATTGAGTCCCCTATCACTACTGCTCTCCTCTTCTTCATCCCACCTTTTTGCGCTGTAGAACCAGACTCAGTATCAGAGTTCCGGCTGTTGCAGCTTGTCCCAGGTAAAGCATCTCCCACAACAGTATCCAATTTAGTATACCTGTTGTGGAGGGGTATGGCCACAGGGGAACCCTGCTCTGCCTGTCCTTTCACACTGCCATTTCCTCTCCTTACACTAACCCAATTTCCTGTGCTCTGCTGCTCAGGTGTAACTATCTCCCTGAAGCTACTGTCTATATACTTCTCATTCTCCCGAATTAGATGGAGGTCATCAAGCTCCTTCTCCAGTTCCCTAACACGCTTTGCTAGCAGCTGCAGCTGAATGCATCTTTTGCAGGTGCTGTCGTCAGAGATACCGGAGGTCTCCCTGATCTCCCACATCCTGCAAGAGGAGCATTCCAACATCTTGCCTGGCATATTTTTCTTTACTCTGGGGAAATACAGGAGTAAACTTTCTGAAAAAGAAAAAAAAAACTACTCTTGCCTCTGCCTGTTCTCGCCGAAGCCCATTTTGAGCCAAAGCCCTTCAGCTTTCACTCTGCCCCCTGCCCAGTCTGCTGCCCGTTAACGACGCTGCCCGCTCAAAGGTGCGGCCTACTTTTAAACCCTCCAAAACCTTCCCAGGCTGCTGCTGGGCCTACTTCCTGTTTTGAAAAAAAACCTCCGATTTTTTTCACAAATTTAACTGAAAAATAAATAAATAAATTAGTGCACAAACAAGCTCCCTTACCCTCAGCCTGCTCCTGTGGAACAATGAGGCTGAATGGCGATCACAGGGAACTCCAAATTAGTCACTCACAAATGAATTAATCATTCAGTGTGCCATCCATCCACCCATTCCACCAACAGTTCTATGCCTTTCTAAAGCTATGCACTTTCTCCCTCACAAATATCAGCGCTTTCAGTTCATGTCGCATTCGCAAGCATTGAAGCTGTTTTCTTCCGTAAAATGCATTAATTGGATTGGCATAATTAGACGGCCCTATGAAGGAGTTCTGCACAGATAGACAAAGGAAGAAAACGAATCCAGAATATTAGAAAAGATTAACCCTCGATCGAGCGATTTTCTTTCACACACCGATTCGACAGGACATAGCATGGGGGAGCAGATGTGATGTTACGTAAAGCTTAAATGGCACTTTCTCACATCGCACCAATTATGCAGCCAATTCGGTACATTTTTGGAAAGCAGGTTGGGCAGGGGACTTCGGTCTCTCTTGAACTTGCCGACAGAGAATATTGTATGCGGGATTCTCCGGCCACGCTCGCCTCAAAACCAGGGAAACCCGCCAGTGGTCAATTAAACTTTATATGGTCCGCTCCCCGCCCGCTACAATTCCTTTGGCGAGCTGGACGGGAGAATTCCGGCCAATATCTGTCGGCAATGTGTGACGAATGTATATTCTTATCGAGGTTAGACATCTATTTCCATCAGTTGCAGCACTGTAGTTTTGCAACAATCTTGTTTTTAGCACCACACATTTTTCAATGGTCGCAGATTTCAGGACTTGGTCTATTTGGTGAAACGGAAACACACAGATGGACAAATAACTTCCACTCTCTAACTGCATAACACCATTCTGGCTTCACTCTGTTGTGATTGAATCCTGTCTTCAAACAGCTTAATCTTGTATGTCAAAATAACCAGTGACATTTACGTTGGGAAGGTGGTTTCTGCATCCTGGTGTTCGGAATTGTCATGGGAAGTGGGGCCCGAAGCTGCCTCATCTATTTCCAGTATCCCTACAATGCGAAAAAGTGGGTGATTGCTTCACAGATAGGGGAATAGGGTTCATGAAAAAATGGGAAGTGGCTTTTTTGTCAAATATTTTCGATTGTGCAGCATCAGATCGTTGTGGCAGTTTACCGTTTTACTGTTCAGTGAAGTAGTGTCAGAATAACTGAGGGTTTCTAAGAGAGGTGTGAAAACAAGAGAATGGACAATACACGGACAAAGAGACAGAGACAGAAAAGTATCAGAAAGGTTAATCTTCCCCGGTATTTTCATGTGAAGATAACGAGTGACAGGGAAAAACACCAGAGTCAATATCTGTAAATAAATCGGTACCTGGTTTGGATTTTTTTTTAAATCACCTTTATAAGTGAAGCATTTCACTGAATTCCTGGAGTTGTGGTAAGGAGATGATTTGTTCAATAGATTGAATGTAATACTGTAATTGAAATAGAGAGGGTTGATAACAATCAATTCGTTCCTCTTGCTGCGTAGTTCAGTGCTTGATTCACCTCTAATGAATTTAAGCAACTCAATGAAAATCCTGCTTTGCTGTTTGGATCGAAAATATTGAGAGCTTAAAGATTGGAAGGCAGGTTTGTATTTCTGTTAGATTCAGCTGAAAATTAGCGGCAGTTCCTAACAGGTAGTGATTGGGAAAGTGTCAAAAGGCAGCTCTAAACTCTTTTCGAAGATTCAAAGTCTTTACAATGGAGTATTATTGGACTATTATTTAAATGGTAAAAAAATGCAGGATGCTGCTGTGCAGAAGAACCCGGGTGTCCTTGTTGAAGAATCTCAAGGACTTGGTTTGCAGGTACATCATGTAATTAAGAAGGCAAATGGAATGTTGTCCTTCATTGCCAAAGGGATGGCGTTTAAAAACAGCGAGGTTACGTTGCAGCTGTATAAGGTGCTTGTGAGGCTGCACCTGGAGTACTGTGTATAGTTTTGACCTCCTTACTTGAGAAGGGATATAATGGCACTGGAGAGGATGCAGAGGAGATTCACTGGGATGATTCCGGAGTTGAGAGGTTTGGCTTATGAAGAGAGACTGAGTAGACTGGTGCTATACTCATTGGAATTCAGAGGAATGAGGGGAGATTTTATGGAAACACATAAGATAATGAAAGGAATAGATAACATCGAAGCAGGGAAGTTGTTTCCACTGGCAGATAAGACCAGAACTCGGGGGCATGGCCTCGTAATAAGGGGAAGCCGATTTAGGACTGAGTTAAGGAGGAACACCTTCACGCAAAGGGTAGTGAATCTGTGGAATTCCCTGCCCAGTGAAGCAGTTGAAGCTACCTCATTGAATGTTTTTAAGCAAAGATAGATAAATCTTTGAACAGTAAAGGAACTAAAGGTTATGGTGAGCAGGCTGGAAAGTGGAGCTGAATACACGAAAAGATCAGCCATGATCTTATTGAATGGTGGAGCAGGCTCAAGGGGCCAGATGGCCTACTCCTGCTCCTAGTTCTTGTGTCAATGTGTCCTTGTGAGTACTATACCAGAACACCTGCTTCAGAGGGAGCAATGGACAGTCTAGAGATCCGGGCAACTGTGACAGAATGATGATTTCGGAGCTCTAACGTTAAATCAAGTGAAGCAAAGTTGTGGGGGTAGGGCCTGGGTGGGATTGTGGTCGGTGCAGACCCGATGGGCCAAATGGCCTCTTTCTGTGCTGTAGCGTTTCTATGATTTCTATGTTAACTCATGGAAGACGGAACCAAGTGTTCTGAGTTAATGAGATGATTATATTTAATTAGATCTCAGGGAGGAAGCAGACCTGAGGTCATTGAAAAGTTTGAAATAATTTTACAGAGAATGTCAGACTTGAATGTTAAAGCACATTTGACCGTTTGAAACGGTGAAATCAAGTCCAAAAAGCAAAAAGGATTTATCATGGCACGGGCTTACTGGAAAAAGTGGAGCCAGAGGGTTTGGTTAAATGCGTCCTTGAAAAAGTGTGAGCTGGATTTCGAAATGTGGATTGCTAAATGCGGCATTGCTATGAGAGACCAGTATAAAGTGTGTTGTGGGAATGGAGCTTGGAAAAGCATAATTGACTAACAGCTGGGGAGATTCTGAGGAAAAATCTGCAAGCACTAACTTTCTGTGCCAAAGAGACCATTCTCGCTACACTTGGAAGTATTCATTGTTGTTAATCGTCAAACGTGTGTGTATTGGTTAAAATAAAGGAGTGGCAAGAAGTAATGCATAATGATCCATTGTTCACACTTAATAAAATGTATTTTCCTGTTAACAAGAATTTCCGGTCAGGTGATTCCTTTCCTTCACGATTGCAAAAGAAAAGTCGCCGTCTTCTGAGCCAGGCCTACGGTTTGGGACCTTCCTGTCCAGTTATAACATCAAACAGGATCGCTAATATGTACCAACAGTTAGTTAGAGTGATAGGCAGAGAGAGAGAGAGACAAAGAGAGAGAGAGAGAGATTGGCAGACGCACACAAACACACACACACAAACACAACACACATATAGAGACGGAGAGAGAGAGATACAGAAATACAGATAGCTCGATCGATAGACAGCTCGATAGCTAGCTAGCTAGACAGTTAGAGAGATAGATAGAGAAATAGATAGACAGACAGACAGATGGAGAGGTAGACAGACAGACAACTTCAACAAGACGTCACAACTCCTGTACTCAATGTTCTGACCGATGAAACCAAGCATGCCGAATGCCCTCTTCACCACTCTGTCCACCTGTGACTCCACTTTCAAGGAGTTTTGAACATGAAACCCAGATCTATTTGTTCTGTAACTCTCCCCGACGCCCTACCATTAACTGAGTAAGTCCTGCTCTGGTTCAATCTACCAAAATGCATCACCTCGCTTTTGTCTAAATTGAACTCCATCTGCCATTCGTCAGCCCACTGGTCCAATTGATCAAGGTCCCGTTGCAATCGGAAAAATACTTTCTTCACTGTCCACTATGCCACCAATCTTGGTGTCATCTGCAAACTTACTAACCATGCCTCCTATATTCTCATCCAAATCATTAATATAAATGACCAATAACAGTGGGCCCAGCACTGATCCCTGAGGCACACCGCTGGTCACAGGCCTCCAGTTTAAAAAACAATCCTCTACAACCGCCCTCTGGCTTCTGTCAGGAAGCCAATTTTGTATCCATTTAGATACTTCACCCTGGACCACGTGAGATTTAACCTCATGCAACAACCTACCATGCGGTACCTTGTTAAAGGCCTTGCTAAAGCCCATGTAGACACCATTAACTGCACTGCCCTCATCTACCTTCTTATTTACCCCTTCAAAAAACTCAATCAAATTTGTGAGATATGATTTTCCACTCACAAAGCCATGCTGACTATCCCTAATCAGTCCTTGCATCTCTAAATGCCTGTCGATCCTTACTCTCAAAATACCTTCCAAAAACCTACCCACCACAGATGGGTAGCCTGTAGTTCCCAGGCTTTTCCCTGCAGCCCTTTTTAAACAAAGGCACAACTTTTGCCACTCTCCAGTCTTCAGGCACCTCACCCATGACTGTCGATGATTCAAATATCTCGGCTAGAGGAACCGCAAGTTTCTCCCCAGTCTCCCACAATGCCCTGGGATACACTTCGTCCGGTCCTGGGGAATTATCTGCCTCGATGCACTTTAAGACTTCCAGCACCTCTTTCTCTGTAATATGTACACTCCTCAGGACATCACTATTTATTTCCCCAAGGTCCCTAACATCCATACTTTTCTCAACAGTAAATACTGATGAGAAATATTAATTTAGGATCTCACCCATCTCTTGTGGATCCGCACACAGAAGACCTTGTTGATCCTTATGAGGCCTTACTCTCTCCCTTGTTACTCTTTTGCCCTTTATGTATTTGTAGAAATTCTTTGGATTCTCCTTTGCCTTATCTGCCAAAACAATCCCGCGTCCCCTTTTTGCCCTCCTGATTTGTCTCTTAACTCCACTCCTACACCCCCTATACTCTTCAAGGTATTTACTTGATCCAGCTGTCCATGCATGTCATGTGCCTCTTTCTTCTTCTTGACCAGGGCCTCAATATTCCGTGTCATCCAGGTTTCCCTACTTCTGCCAGCCTTGCCCTTCACTCTAAGAGGAATGTGTTTTCCCTGAACATTGGTGAACACACTTTTGAAAGACTGCCACTAACCAGACGTTCCTTTGCCTTTCCACAGACTCCCCCAATTAACTTTTGAAAGTTCCTGTCTGATACCATGAAAATTGGCCTTGCCCTAATTTAGAATTTTAACTTTTGGGCCAGAGCTATCATTCTCCATCGTTATCTTAAAACTAATAGAATTATGGTCACTGGCACCAAAGTGATCCCTCACTAACACTTCTGTCACCTGCCCTTCCTTATTTTCCAAGGGGAGGTCAAGTTTTGCCCCCTCTCTACTCAGGCCATCCACATACTTAATGAGAAATTCCTCCTGAAGACACGCAACAAATTTCTCTCCATCCAACACTAATACTTTGGCGGTCCCAATCAATGTTGGGAAAGTTAAAATCTCCGGCTATTGCTACCCTATTTTTCTTGGAGCTCTCTGTAATCTCCTTACACATTTTCTCCTAAATTTTCCGCCGGCTATTTGGTGGCCTATCGTTCAACCCTATCAAAGTAATTTCCTCCTTCTTATTTCTCAGTTCTACTCATGTAGACTCAGTGGCCGAACCCTTGGATACATGCCCTCTCATTACGGCCGTGATGTTTTTCCTCATCAAAAGTGCAACTCCCCCTCCTCTCTTACCTCCTGTTCTATCTTTCCTATAGCATCTGTCACCTGGAACATTGAGGTGCCAGTCCTGGTCCTCCCTTAGACATGTTTCAGTAATTGCTATAATATCCCAGTCAATCAGATACCAATCCATGCCCTGAGTTCATCTGCCTTGTCGGTCAGGCCACTTGCATTGAAATAAATGCTGTTTAATCTGGACTTCTCTTGCTCTCTGTCTTGGTTTTGCCTGATCTCTCTGGTACTAGGATTACTGACACTGCCATTACTACTTAATGTGTTCTCTTTAGTTTATGTGCTGTCCTCAAACTTCTCTTCTGCCTCCCTACTGCTTTGGATCCCACTCCCCTGCCAAACTAGTTTAAACCCTCCCGAGTGGCTCGAGCAAATCTCCCCGCTAGGATCTTAGTACCCCTCCAGTTCAGGTGTAACCCGTCCCTCTTGAAGAAGTCAGCCCTTCCACAGAAAAGATTCCAATGATCCAAAAATCTAAATCGCTGCCCCCTGCACCAGCTCTCAAACCGCGCATTCATCTGCCTAATCTTCCTATTCCTACTCTCACCGGTAGTAGTCCTGAAATTACAACGATAGATAGATAGATAGATAGATAGATAGATAGATAGATAGATAGATAGATAGATAGATAGATAGATAGATAGATAGATAGATAGATAGATAGATAGATAGATAGATAGATAGATAGACAGACAGACAGACGGACGGACGGACGGACGGACGGACGGACAGACGGATAGAGAGATAGATAGATAGATAGATAGATAGATAGATAGATAGATAGATAGATAGATAGATAGATAGATAGATAGATAGATAGATAGATAGATAGATAGATAGATAGATAGATAGATAGATGATAGAAGATTGAACGGAACATTCATGCCACTGATCCTATTCACAAAACTTAAGAAAAAACATAAAAATTTTATACAGCGGATATTTCGCGCCATTCCTTAACTCGGCTCTGATTTTGCTCTGGGTCCCAGCATAAATAAACGGGTTAATGCAGGATGACAGTGCGACAAGCATATATCCATTTTCTTCAAGTATGAATGCTAATTCACCTAAACCAGTACCTGAGAAATAAGTAACTTTCTCAGTTCGGACATAGGTCATAGTTATGAAAAATAACAAGTATAACAGGATGAAATTTCCAGAAATGGCGAAGAGTAAAATAATGGACATTTTCCGTTTCTTCATTTCTGCATCACTCTGGTTTTCTGCAGTGTTGTGGTCCCAGAGTCTCCTGCGGGCTCTATTGGCAATTAGAATATATCTTACAGTTAGAGCGTTGAACATTAAAATCAGAATGAATGGAAGGATAGGGTTCACAATGCAACGCAGCCAGTCATAAGCAACCCAAAATGAGGACGTGTAAAATATTAACTTCACACTGCAGAACCAGGGCACATTGCTAATTATGTACATGGGCTCAAAAATAAAATACAAGAAGATATTTTTTACGCAGCTCAGTGTGAGCACGATTCCGATGACCCACTTTGCCATATTCTTGGTGCAGTATTTTATTTTGAGCCTCTGGCAACAAATGGCCACGAACCTATCAAACGTGAAAGTGACCGTTAGCCAGGCAGAGCTGTCCATGGCAGCAGAAATACCAGCTGTGCGGGCACTGCAAACTGGTGTGATAGACAGGAAACTGGATGGGAAAAAAATTCCAGCAATCCGATTTAGTATTACGGCGGTGATTATGAACAGGAGATCTGTCGCTGCCATGGACAACAGGTAATGCGTTATACATGAGGAAAGACCACAACGTCTTCGAAACAGGATCACAATCACTGCGATGTTAGCTGCAATAAAGGGAGAGAGATAGAAATAACAAGAATTTGTCAATGAGAGAGGGTGAGAAGTGAAATGTTCCTTACCACAATATATTTGCTATTCAAATGCGACAAGTCACAGTTGAAAGTAAATGGAAAGTACATCCAAACTAAGACAGAAGAGCTAGATTGACTTTGGAATGACAAATAAACAAATAATTATACAAGCATTGGAATTGGTAGATTGAAAAACAGCCAACAATAAGTATTGGAGATAATGCATTCACAGATTATATGTTATTACGAATCCCGTGTAGCTACATCCACTGAATAGCGGCAAAACTATTCACTGTTTGAAAAGTAGGCAGCGAACGTTTAAAAAAATAAACCTCAATGGCAAATAAGTGGACCATTAACGTTGAACTGGCTCCACGGACACTTGGAGTAGGACACAGTGACGAGACCGACTTTTATTTTCCTTGATAAGCACCTGGGAATTTATGTAATATTAAAAAAAATACTTTAAATGCGATACATTCCACCAAATATGTGGCTTCATTCAGAATGGAGATGGGAACATACTGAAAAATGTCTGGATTCTGGGAGTAGAATGGAATTCAAGAATCAGCAGTCATGCCATTAGAACTATCAGCAGCAGCAGATGTGAAACAGGATAGCCTGGTTGAAACATTGAGTGTTAATGGCTAAGAACAGGCACACTTTCCTCTGAGAAAGGGATGAATGCCAATCATTCACAAAATGGCAGTTGTTTGCATTGCTCACATAATCTGTCGACATATCCGCTCTTAATGATTATATTAGAGGCATTTAGTACATCTGTTCGGTCATTTTGCAACGGTTTAGACTTCTCAATGAATATTTAATCGGTGCAACGGTTTCGTTTATTTCGTAAGCAGCTCAATAGGCTCACGTTATAACAATAATAACAGTAAACTTCACCATCATTAACATTGCAAGTAACACTCGGATTCAATATACACTGCGAAAACATTTTAGGAATTCAGGCAGAAGAGCCTGGCCAATGCAACTACAATCGGACCATAATAATTTGTTGTAATAACCCTCAGCATCATTTTCAATAAATCTGATCAAGTGATCTGAACTTCACTTCAACCATTATAACAGCTCGAGAAATCAATTAAACTGACTGACTGAAAAATATAATGAAACTGAATTGACGTCGTGAGATGTTAGTGGTCAAAATGATAGGTATTATCATTAAAATTATTAAATGGTTCCTGCCACAGCAAGGTTATATTGTGATAAGGTGGTTAAATTCTGCAAAATCTGCAAAGAAATCTGGCGGTAAGGGGGTGAAATTACACTGTTAAACTGGGAGATTGTACTTTTCCATTAGCATCAAGAATTTTGCAGCAAATAGAATAAATAATAACGTTCAGTTAAAAAAAATTCAGTTGAAGTAGAAACGTGTTGTTGTGGAGGAGCAGATATACATCAGAGAAAGCAAAACTTTGACGGCGAAGAACAGGTTCTACCAAACCAGGGAAGTAACGACATATCTTGAAAATGCCGTATTGATGTAATGGGATAATCGATGCTGCTAAAAAATGACTAACACAGAAAATAAATAACAGAGGTTTTACCTGGAACTCCGACAGCTGCTATGCCTGGATAATAAATGGCAAACACCACATCCTTCGGTATTACGTGCATTTCTATCAGAAGCTCTGATCACGGTCTGTACTACAGTGAAAATAATGTCATATTTATAAGTGATGTCACTCTCCGGGGAGAAAATTCGATTGTTTGTTCTTTCACCTTAAGCAAATTTATTAGAACGAACAGATTATTACAACAGTTGCCCTCCTTCTTTTATTTTGATGGGTCAGGATTTTTTTTTCATAGAATCTGACTCGTCCCTCAAGAGGCAAGAGAATGTTTGTTGCTTCATTGTTTCAACAGAATGATAATGTTGGCATTGATCTTTGGGTCAGGTCAATACAACGCAATTCATTGCTGTCCATACGGAGAAGCAGACATTGTACAAGGAAAATGCAGCCAAATTCTCAGTCCTGATCATTAAAACATCAGTGCGATTACTAATCATCTCCTACACCATACCCATGCTCTCTGAGACTCTACAACATTCTCCTCGTGTCTGCGTGGGTTTCCTCCGGGTGCTCCGGTTTCCTCCCACAGTCCAAAGATGTGCGGGTTAGGTTGATTGGCTATTCTAAATTGCCCTTAGTGTCCAGAGATGCGTAGGTTAGAGGGATTAGTGGGTAAATATGTAGGGATATGGGGCTAGGGCCTGGGTGGGATTGTGGTCGGTGCAGACTCGATGGGCCCAATGGCCTCTTTCTGTACTGTAGGGTTTCTATGATTTAGCACAACAGATGCATCTGAATGTTGAACCGACCCGGTTAAGTGCAGTTGCATTCAGTGTGCACAGTCCAGTTCATGATTGAATGCACTGAAATGGCCGTGCCATTACGTTATATTCAATGTGGGCACCGTCATTTCAACATTTGAACAGATTCGCTAAAGTAGGGTTACAATCAGTGTAAAAATGTCCAGTTGAAAGCAAAGTCAAAGTACCTTGTTTATCGCGTATGTGAGTTAAATGTAAATTAATCGCACTCAATACATTTGCACTGTGCATGTATAATATCCAATTATCACAGCATGAGGACAAACAGGGTGGTCACGCCCATAATGTCACATTTGTCTACGTACGACAGTTTAGCAGAAAAACGCTGACAATCAGAACAGCACTATCTCCAGCAAGAGAAAATAAAAAAAGTCACTCTATTAATGATATTACCATTGATAAGCCCCTAAATATCCAAATCCGGGGATTACCAATGACCAGAAACTTTATGCGACGTGACAGTTACTACCGTGACTACAAAAGCAGATCAGAGATTCGGCATGTTGGGGTGACTAACTCACTTCCTGACTCCACAAAGCATGTCCACCAGCTAAAACCAAAATCAGGTGTAATAGTGTCCACATGACTGGATGAATGCAGCTCCAACAATTCAAACAGCTCGACATCATCCAGAAAAATAGCAGCCTGCTTGATTGGCCCACATTCTGTTAAAAGCCCTCCTTTCGGCAAAGAGAAACAGTGACAGCAGTGCATACTATCTGCCAGGTTCACGACAGGAACACATGAATGTTCCTTTGACAGCACCTTCCAAACCCACCGCTGCCATCTAGAAGGACAAAGCAGCAGAAATATAAAGACGCCAGCACCACATGGATGTCGCACTCCAAGTCACTCGCCCCCCTGACTTGGGAATTTGTCACTGTCCGTTCACAGTCGCTGGTGAAAATTCTTGAACACCCTCCCTAACACCATTGTAGTTGTACCTGCAGTAAAGGAAAGTCAATGTTTTAAGTAGATAGCTCACCAGAACCTTCACCAGGACAATTCGGAATGTACATTCTGATGTTGCCCGAGCAAGAGTTTCCATATCACGCAAATGATTACAAAAGAAAATTAAAACTTCACAACATGGGGGAGTTTGATTCCTGTCTCAATATGACCGGTGTGGGTATCAACAATCACATTCATGAATAATTACCGAACATAGCTAAGTGGTCTTTGTGATGTGTATGACAGTCTGATTGAAAAAGAAAATGTAAGAATGCTTTATGTTTCGTGGGCTAATTCGCATCTGATTTACAACCTACATCAGGGGCAAGCAGCAATTCGAAAACAAGAGCCGATTATGGCTCTCCCTTTCATTTTCATTACTAAGTGATCAGTTGCTCTTCCTGGTGGCAATAGGGGGAAGCAGGATCCTTCGGAGCAGCAACCTCAAACTTCAGAGGAAATCTTGGTGTGTTTGTCCCCTATACATGCACATTGCTCTCATATATAAAATGCCTAGCTGTTGGTGATTCGCACAATTGCATTGCATTACTTCTGGAGAATTGAAGGCAAAGGGGTAAAACTTGACAAATATGAAGAGTAGAGTCACAAATTTCAGAGAATCATAGAATCCCTACAGTTCAGAAGGAGGCCGTTAGGCCCATTGAACCTGCACCGACAACAATCCTACACAGACCCTATCCTCATAAACCCACGTATTTACCCTGCAAGTCCCCCAGACACTGAGTGGCAATTTAGCATGGCCAATCAAACTACACTAAACATCTCTGGACTGTGAGAGGAAACCGAGCACCCAGAGCTAATATAAGCCGGCTGTTCGAAAAAAAGAGGCACAGAGAGCACAGGGAACCGTAGACAAGTGACCCAACTGTTCGTACTGGGGAAGCTGCTCGAGTCCATTTCCAAGGATTTCACAGCACAGCATTTGCACAGCAGTGAAAAAGTCAGACGAAGTCAGCGTGGATTTACAAAAGGGAAATCATGCTTGATGAATCCATTGGAATTCTTTGAGGATGTAAATAATAGAGTTGACCAAGTAGAACAGGTAGGTATGATTTAGTGAGATTTTCAGATGGCTTTCGACAAGGTATCATATAGTGGACAACTCTGTAAATGTAAAGCACAAGCGATTGTGGTTAGTTTCTTAAGATGGCTAAAAAGCTGGTTAGCAGAAGGAAGCAAATGCTTGTCATAAATCGGGCTTCTTTTCCGATTAGAAGGCAGTGGCTCGTGGGGTTCAGCCAGGATGTGTGCAAAGACTCCCATCTGTACTTATTATTTGTTAATGATTTGTATTTTTTTCCGAATTTGCTGGTGATGCAAAGAGGGGTGGGTGGATGATCTGTGAGGAGGAGGCAGAGATGCCCCAGCATGATTTGGACAGAATGAGTGGGCAAGTGCATGGCATGCAGTTTAATGTGGAAAAATGTGAGTTCATTCAATTCAGTCGCAAAAAATAGGAAGACAGATTATTATTTGAATGGGTGTAAATGAAAAACGTGGACAGTCAGTGAGATCGTGGTGTCCCTGCGCATCTGTCTCCAAATTTAAGCGCACAGGTACAACAGGCAGGAAAGAAGAGAAATGTACGTTAGCCCTCAGAGGGGGCGGATTTGAGTATCGGGAAAGAGATGCTTTACTACAATTGCATAGGGCGTTGGTGAGGCCACATCTGGAATAGGGTGTGCAGATTTGGTGTCCCTATCTGATGAAGAATGTCCTTGTTAAAGAGGAAGTGCAGTGATGGTTTACCAGCCTGATTCTTGGGATGGCAGGTCTATCACGTGCGGAGATATTAGGTCGGTTCGGATTATATTTGCTGGAGTTTAGAAGAGAGAGATAGGACCTCATATAAACTTAAAACATTCCAGCATGACCGACAGGTTAGATTCAGAAAGGATGTTTCTGATGAAGGGATAAAACTTTTCGGACGGAGGTGAGGATAAATTTCTTCATTCAGAGGGTGGTGATTGTATGCAATTCACTGCCAGAGAAAGTAGCTGAGGCTCAAACCGTTTTTTTAAAAATTTCAAGATGGAATTAGATATAGCTCTTCGGGCTAAAGATATCAAGAGATATAGGAGAAGAGGGAATGAGGATATTGAATTTGATGATCAAATCATGATCAAAATGAATGGCGGAGCACGTTTGAATGGCCTAATAGCCTACTACTGTTGCGACTTTCTAAGTTTCCATATCGTGGAGAAGCCTTAGCTCTTTGACGAACTATGGCACTCCATCTGTAGGGTGGCTAACGACAGTAAGCAGCTTGGTTTACATCAGATGTTTGGATGTGGCGTCGAGATTTTTCCGCACTCTGCTTCACCGTCCAACAATATTCATATTGCAGTTAATGTCACTTCCTGGAAAAAGCGGTCTTTATCACGCTGGCAGCTATGAGAGCTGCTAAATGATGTCCAGCCGGAATCCATGCTGATGTACTGATTGACATAGGGTAGATGGCATATCTGCAGCCAGAATGCTGCCTCGTGGAGGGAGTGAACTTTTAACATAATGGGAAGTGCGTGCTTGTTTTATCTTGTTTATTGCGTTTTCTTGGAGCTGACTCCAATAAGACTGAATATCCCAGCACACCCCTGGCTTGTATCTTGCAGATTGTGGGAACGGATTGGAAAGTTAATAGCTAATAGTGTAAAAACGGGCCGTAAAAACTTGGTATCTGGTCTACACTGCGAGTGACAGAAATTACGTCATTGGCGCCGTTCACAAATCTGTTGCTTGCTCAACTTCACTCATCACTCACCCCCACCGAGATTGTTGTCGATGGAGGAACTCAGCGCCTTCAATGTCATAAAATGTGAATGGGAGTTGCCTGACACCTTGTGTTGGAGATTTTCATCGCCTGCTGTAAAGTTCTTGAATATACTGTACTCCCCTGGACAAGACTATCGTTCAATACAACAGTGTGAAATTGGACCGTTGGATCGTAAGATAAAGGAAAAGTTGTCGGCGTTCGACACCTCGAGCCTGCTCCGCCATTCAATAGGATCATCGGTGATCCAATAATCCACCGGTCCATTTTGCTCTCCTTTCCCCATAACACTTGATTCCCTCACAGGTTGAAATCTATCGTCCTGACCCTTAAATATACATAAGGACTCTGCCCCCACAGCTCGATGTGGAAAGGAGTTCCAAAGACTAAGAACAGCGAAGGAATCCTTCCTCATCTTAGTCTTATATCACCCCACCACCTCAAACCCCTGCCACAACTATTCTGAGACTATGCCCGTTCATGCAAGACTCTCGCTTGAGAGGGAACATCTTCTCACTGTTACCCTGTGACACCCCTTCAGAATCTTCTACATTTCAATGAAATCACCTCTTATTCTTCTCAATTCCAGTGAGTAGAGGCCCAAAAGTAATCTTGCCTCATCGGACAATCCTTCCATACTGTGGATCATCCCCGTGAACATTCTCTGAACTACCTCCGATGAAATAACATATTTCTTTAAATAGGGAGTCCCAAACTGCTCTAGTTTGCACACTTGTTGTATTTTGTGTTAGAGGACACACAGTCCTCTAGATATTGTCTGACCAGCATCTTGTACAATTGTAGCAATACTTCCCTATTCATTTATTACAACACGTTTAAAATAATAGCCAGCAATCAACGAGCCGACCTGATTACCTTCTGCATCTGTGTGCTAGCTTTCCGTTTTTCATGCACAAGCACCCTTGTGGTAGCAGTTTTTTGCATGTTCCCCATTAAATAATTGGTCTTTTGTACTCCCTTCCAAAATGAACTACTTCACGTTTTCCTACATTATACTCCATTTTCCAACGTTTTGCCTACTTACTTAACCTATCAGTACCTCTTTGTAAATTGTGTGTATCACTCTCGCTTCTGGCCTTCCCACCTAGTCTGCGTCGCCTGCAGTCCTTTTGCTATCTTCTTCCAAATCATGAGTATATATTGTAAACAGACGTGGTCCCAGGACTGATCTCTGTGGAATCCAACTGGCTACAGGTTGCCAACTTCAGAAAAACCCTTACCCCCACTTGGTGTTCCTTGCTCATTAACCAATTCGTTATCAATGCAAATATACTACGTCCAGTACCATGGGCTCTTATGATTTAAACATTTGTGAGGTACTTTGCCGAATACCTTTTGGAAGTCAAACTACAACACATCTGCTGGTTTCCTTCTATTCACTCTGATTGAGCCATCCTCAACCAACTCTAATGGATTATTCAGATACGATTTCACTGACATAAAGTAATGCTGAGTCAGCTTGATTCGATTATGATTTTCCAAATCTGCCGTCTTTAATTTCTTAGTGGTTTCCAGCATACTTAAAAACGTTCTGAGCGAGAGCCGATCTCACTGAAAGACATGCTGCAGAACTGAACCTGTGTGCACTGAATGCAACCATTCTGAATGAGGCATATGCGCATTAACCCTTACCAAATTAGGTTTGTGCACAATGACAGTTATAGTGCTGAACTGGGCCTGTAAACACAAAATACAACAAGTGTGCATTGGAGCTTCGGAATGTACGGAACTTCGGAATGCACGATTGAATAAATGCACTCTGAATGAAGCCAAAAGAATTTGGCTTCATTGTTTGGATCATCACAACACTGACAGGCAGTAATCCACGCTGATTAAAGCTGGACTCAACTGGAATGCACTCCATCGAACGCAGGCACATTGAGAAAGTTATTTGAAGACAACCATTTTGAACAAGCCGTTTCTACACCCTGAAAACTGGGACTCTGCAAAAAGCGTATTGCGGGACTTCATCAGTCCATGCTGAAAGAAACCCTGCAGAACAGAATTTGTGCACCGTCAATGAAGCATGACTGAAGTTGGTCGCCATATACTGAAGACAATAGTGCATCATTTGAACTGACCCTATTGAAAACAATTTGCGTGATTTGGCACTGCAAACTGAAAATTGATCTGCTTTCCCGATCATCAGTAACTGTAACCGGCTGTACTGAAACTTCTTCACAACGGCGAACAATGAGGAACTGCAATCGTGTTCCATTGGACCCTGTCTTCAGTGAATGTCATTGTACTGAGTTTAGCCATGAGGCACTGAGCTCAAGCATGCTGAACTGTATCTTGCCGCAACAAGGAGTGAACAGGCTGCATATTTCCTATTCCCGGACAGACAGGAACTAAATTCGACTGGCCCACGCTGAAAGTTTTGTGCAGGACTGGATCTGTGCACCCTGAAACAACGACACTAAACGGGACATTTGCACACTGAATGTGTCCGTGATGAATGGAATGAAAAGAAATATAATGGAAATACTCAATATATCAGGCAGTTTCTGTGGAGAGAAACACGTTTCCGGTGTATGTTGCAATAGGGTAACCTTACATCCAAACGAGAAATATATAGTAATTATGATGTGGAGATGCTGGCGTTGGACTAGGGTGGGCACAGTAAGAAGTCTCGGAACACCAGGATAAAAGTACAAAAGGTTTATCTGGAATCAAGAGCTTTTGGAGCGCTGCTCCGTCATCACTCACCTGGTGAAGGAACAGCTCTTCGAAAGCTCGTTATTCCAGAAACGCCTGCTGGATTTTAACCTAGTGTTTTGTGACTTCTTACGATGGTAATGAGACACTATTTAAGAAAGCATAGTGGCTGAGTGTATGTTTGTCTGTGTGTAATTTTTTGTGTGTATAATTTTGTGTGTATATGTGTGCTTATGCATGCACCTTTTTCTGGGTATACTTGTGTATTTGTTCGTGGGGGCGTGCGTTTTGTTGTGCATGTGTTTTGTGTGTGTTTCTGTTTTCCCTTGCGAGTGTATGTGTGTTTGTTTAATGTCTGAATATGTGTGTTTGCGTGTGCGCACATGCATCCGTGTGTTTGTGTGGCTTTATGTGTGGGTGTATATGTGTGTTTATGTCCGTGTCTTTACATGTGTGCCCATGTGAGTGTGTGTGTATTTGTATGCAACATCATGTGTGCGACTATCTCTGCATGTCTTTACCTGTGTTTGTATTCTTTTGCATGCATGTGTGCGAGTGTTTTTGTGTGCACGTGCCTGTTTGTGTGCATTTAGAGATGTCTTTGTTTATGTGGGTGGCTGTATGTGCTTATGTATGATTGTGCTTGCAAATGTGTTTTTGTGTGTGTGTGTTTGTGTGTGTGTGCGTGTGTGTGTGCGCGCGTTTATGTGTGTGTGTGTGCCTGTCAGTGCGTCCGTGTGTTCTTTGTGTATGTTTGTATATTTATGTGCGTGTGTGTTTACCTTTGTTTTTGTGTGTGGGGTGGCGTGGAAGTGGAGGGTGTTAGTGCAGTGCTGAATGTACAGAAGCATATGTTTGTGATTAGTTAGAAGGCAGGAAAGAATACATGTCTGAAGTGGTGATGGTGAAAAACAAAACAATGTGAGGCTGGAACAATAACGATGCAACACGGATGTTTGGTAATATATCAATATAAATCCTGGAATAGTCACCAACATATATCAAAATCAGTCAAAGGAGGTAACAAGATCAAAAGGAAAGAGAAGGAGCCAATGGTTGTTTTTTTTTAAACTTCTTATTCAGTCGAGACATCTGCAAAATATTTAAATGGAAAAAAAAGAGGTGTAATTCTTCCAGTATATTTTGAGTTAAATGGATCATTGTAGGATGCCAAAACCAGAGAAGTAAACTGGGAGCCAAATAACGATAGAAAGTGACAAATGTTCAGAACCGCAGCTCACACTTGTGGATTGATTACTTGTGGATTAGAGGTACACTGCTAATTAATCAGTCAATCTAACTGGATTAGAGAGGGTAGATTCAGAAAGAATTTACCCAATGGTGGGGGAGTCTAGAACTAAGGGTCATAGTTCGAGGACGAGGGGTAAATCATTTACGACTGAGTTGCTTTGAGGCTGAGAAATGTCTTGACCCAGAGAGTGGTGAATCTGTGGAACTCGCGACCACAGAAAGTAGTTGAGGTCAACATGATCAAAATGAATGACTGAGCAGGGTCGAAGGGCCGAACGGCTTCTCCTTCTTCTCTTTTCTATGTTTCTCTTTTTCAATGCCTCATGTCCAAACCAAGAACAAAATATTTATTGGAAAGGCATCCAAAGAAATCACTGCTTCATTTGAAGCTATTTTCTTTTGCCTTGGGTGCTGAAAATGGCTGAGGGGGAAGAAAGATGTTGCATTTCCTCTCCGTCAGTCTGAAGGTGCTTCGGGAAAGAGAGCATTAAGGTGATTGGAAGCTATTGAGGATTGAAAGGAGTAAATGCTCCCTTTTGAATACTGAAGGCGAAAAGAACAATTAGATAAGCTTAGTTGCGGTATCACATTTTTCTGCTTGGAATGCAGAGGCTGATCCAATGATTGTTGATCGGTGCTTGCAAGGTGAGGAAAAGTGGAACTCTATCCTGTTTCTGGGATGGACAATGAGGTCAAAGCAGCATGCTGGTGACGTTAACAACCATTGTTCTGTTCTCCGTCAACAACAGTGAGTAGCAGATGACCAAAATAAATACGGAACCCACAAATCTGCATTGTTGAACTAACTGAGCATGTGCAAAAGAAATGGGGAAAATAATGAAGAATTGAATGTAGCCATTGCAGTAAAACAGGGTGTACCTTCTGTTCAAGGTAAGTGCTTGAGTTAGTGTGTTTAAAATATATATTGGGCAATAAGTTATCCTCAGAAATGTACACATCGAAGTGCAATAAAGGAATAGAAGTACTCAACATGGCCCAAATGAAAACCATCGGAAGTGCAGAGTTTTAATTCGAAGAAAATAAGTTCTGGTCAGTGAGCAGGAAGTGACACGGATAGCGCCATCTATATATTGGGGAAAGAGGTAAATGTAGCGGCCTGGGTAGAATTGGAGCATCGATAATTCCATTTCCCATTAAAAATCAAACACAGCTGGAACTGCTGCGTCTGGACAAAGCAATCACTTTTATTTGAAGAAACGAGTGGAGTTGATTACCCTGTTCATCATGGCAGCCCGTTCAATCAGGTGGTAGAGTCTGGTGAGTCATGCGTCTTCATTCAATTAAACAAGACCCTCAAAAATTCCCGGTGGCTGATGGCGGGGCATAGTAATTGTGTGACTAACAAAGTTGATCTGTACTTGTATACACTGAAATTAACTTTGCTGGACCGAACTGAACTGAATGTACTCCCAGTGAACTTGTCCCGCCCTTCCAAAGTAGGAAGGCTTGAATTCTGGGGAATTTCATGATTTTTCAACTGGATCCGTCTACGCTGATATTAACCGTGCTGAACTGAATCTTTCCTTTCCACTATCACCACCTTGGGCGGGAATTCGATGCATCAGTACCGAAAATAACTTTACTGGGTTAGACGTGTTTACACGAATTCATGCATGTTGATCTGGACCTGACCAATCCGGGTTTCAACCGAAAGTAAGCAAAATATCGCGGAAAATGTAACCTCAAACAAGACCAGAGAAACCTGAAAGAACTCAGCAGGTCTGTCAGTATCTATTACATGAGAGTTCACACGACACCAGGTTATAGCGAACAGGTTTATTGGAATCAGAAGCTTTTGAAATGCTGAAGGAGCAGCACTTCAAAAGATCGCGATTTCAAATAAACGTGTTGCACTCTAATGCACTGTCGTGTGGCCTATCATTTTGTCCACCATAATCCAACACCGGCACCACCAAATCATCGCCAGCATCTATAAAGGGAGAGACGCAATTAAGGTATCGAATTCTTCCTGATGAAGGATCAAGGGCACAAGATTATCCGTGTTTCTCTCCTGACAATTGCGAGCAGAAGTGCTGAGTTTTTCCGGATTCCTCTGTTCTTCTTGCTGCTTACAAACTTGCTGGATTGAATCTGTCTATTGAATTCAAGCATGCTGATCTGATTATCGAGCGCAACTATGCTGAAATGGATAAGGTAATATATATAATTGAAATACTTCAGCAGGATCTGGCTCACGGCATTGTAAGTGTGTTGACCTATATATTTCCACTATAAATGAATAGACAGATGTAATAAACTGATGGCACAGTCACAGAGATTTTCCACCAGTCGGAACCTGATTTCTCATCATGTGGACTGAATATTGACCAGGAGAGAGAATTAGGCAGCGTTTTCATTCTCGACTTGAACAGCACTGTTCATTATTATTTCGTGCAGAGACTACTTAACTCAACATTAACCGATTAATCCCATTCATTGCTTTTATACCATGCTCATTTCACTATTTAAACAATCCACTCTTGTAATTCTCATTATTTTTATGGGAATAATTTAACAGGGAGCATACTATACACTCTGAGTGTGGAAACACATCAGAACCTATGAAAACAAAAATAGCTTAAACACGCGATGCACAGTAACTTCACCAATGTGTTTGTTTTGATTAGCACAATACATGTAAAAAAAACTGATCACTTAATTGTCTCCCTGGAGCCTGACACCAAGGATAAATGTGGTAATCTCTGAGTACAATGGAGAAGACAATTGGGGATTTTGATCGAAATGCACTCATCACCGAAAGGTCTTCTGTTTGCCATTTACTATCCTGTCCTTGCTGCTATTGGAGTTCCAGGTAAAGTCGAACGATTAATTATTCATCATGGAAATCATTGCTTATCCCTGTCGCAGTTCTATTTTTTTTTCAAAATGCTTCTCTATGGTACCGATATTATGGGATACCTGCTGTGATTTGTTCCATTTTACTGGAGCTTCACCTTCAGCACCGTTTTAAACCTCCATTTTAATCATTACATTTTTCTCTCTGCCTGACATAATTTGTTGACATGGCTGGAAATACAATTAGTTGTGCTTTAATTCAACGTGATGAGAAAAGTGAATGCAATACTGGGCTAGTGGAAACCCAATGAGTACCATTATTCTGACAGTTTTGCAAAAGGGCAGCAGATGACATCAATATAGTTAATGGCAAAGTGCAATGCAGGAAATGTGTATTACTTAAAATTTAAGGAGCAAATTTCCCGAAGTAATTAACGATTTGGGACTCATGATTGTGTATGAATTGAAGCAATCTTATTGTAATGTGTTGTTTCTCGCTTTGACCAATATGCTGTTTATACATTGTCCGGATAATTTATCCTCTTTAACAACGTACTATACTACCTTAACCAGGGTAATTTCATCACTTCAAGCTTACAAATTCCCCTTCTTACTGTTCCCAACTCATGTTGTAAGTAAGATTCCATTTGGTTGTTCATGCTGTCAATGTGGCTGCAACACCACAACAATATCATCATGTAAAGTAAGTTCTGGTGTGGTTTGCCACTGTGACTGTGGAAGCATTGCCATACTCTAAATGTAGCTCTGTTATGCTGTTGAGACTGTTAGTGAATGGTCACAAATTTATCCTGATGTGCGTGTTTTGTTTTGTTGTTTGCAACGAGAAAAACAATCCTCTGTTAAGTTGGTGTTGATTTTCTTTTAGCATTTTATTCAGACAGGATCTCAGGTTTTTGCTTTTAGTCCGGAGATGAAAACATAGCCAATGCAAAACTCCATGTGTGCTGAAGTCCTGGAGTAGATCTAAAGTCCACTACCACATGACAATTCTACTGACTGAATCATGACATTAACATTGCAAATAGGAGGTATTTTATTCACTACTCTGAACCATTTTTTCAATAGTTTCAATGAATTATCAATCTGGAGTCTCAAACCATTTTCAATTCAAAGCAGGTTCTTGCGTTCTAAATGAAACACATTTCCAGTTTTCTTCTCGCGTTGTGAGGGACTTGGCATTTTTGTATAATGAATGTCATGTGATGCATTTCTGCTAAATTAATATTTATATTTATTTAATATTAATGGCCATCGGATTTGCCAATGACTTGGTCGCGTCTTCTGTCTTCTCTACAGGTGGAACAAGACACTAACTGATTGTATTTCCAGTGCCTGATTCATCAAGCAGTGAGATTAACATTCAATATGTATTTTTTTCCTGACAGTTCAGTGCAGTATTGGAAAAATGCTGCATTGTAGGATGGATTTTTTAATCAGTGAATCAGAAGGTTCTTCAAGGATTGCCAATACTGATCTCTCTTCATGTTTGCTTCCTGCCATTTCAATACTTTAATCATTTTTCTTCTCTTCTTCTATGTTGCTTATTCACTGAGGTTATTTTGTCTGCAACACAGCAAATTTGGCAGTGATTGTGATCCTAGCCCGTGGAAGATGTGGTCTCTCTGGATGTATCACTTACTATTTGGTATCAATGGCGGTCACAGATCTCATGGTCATAATTGCAGCTGTGATTTTCAACCGGATTGCCCGTATCTATTTCCCATTCAGCTTCCTCTCCATCACTCCGATCTGTAGTCTCAGTTTTATGATAATTTATGGAGTCAGAGATTGTTCTGTCTGGACAACAGTCGCGTTTACCTTTGATCGATTCGTTGCCATTTGTTGCCAGAAGTTGAAGACAAAATATTGCAGCAAGAAAACGGCGGTGAGGGCAATAGGGACTGTTTGTGTTCTCAGCGGTGTTGTTAACACCCCCTGGTACTTTACATATGAGCCGTCGTTTATCATTGACGGCATACCTTGGTTTTGTAACGGAAAAGCAATATTTTATACGTCGCTAATATGGACCGCATTTGACTGGACTCTTGTCATTTTAACGCCTTGTCTCCCATTCATTCTGATTTTATTGCTTAATGTGCTGACTGTCAGACACATCATCGTGGCCAATAGAGCCCGCAGGAGACTCCGGGCCCAGAGCAATGGAGAGAATCAGAGTGACCCAGAGATGAAGAAACGGAGGAAGTCTATTGTTTTACTCTTCTGTATCTCGGGGAGCTTCATCCTGTTGTATTTGTTATTTTTTATAACCATTCTCTATGTTCAACTTGCGAATGTTACATACTCCTCAGTTTCTGATTCCAGCAACTTAGCATACATTCTGGATGAAAGTGGAACTATGCTTCAGCTTTTGAGTTCCTGCATCAACCCTTTTATTTATGCAGGAACCCAGAGTCAATTTAGAAAAGAATTAAAGAATGGGGTGAAATATCCCCTGACACTAATTGGCAAATTATTTAATTTATCAATTCAATGTAATCCAATGTTAAAATCAAAATTTTGCCCTCATTGTCTCTGTAAGGCAATGCATCCCCTGCCAGATCCACAGTGGGATACTAGGGCACGATGTGTAATAAATAATACATAACTTGTCTAACCTGTTGTCAGTTAATCCCCAATCCACTGCCTGAACTGACTGGCATCAGGTGCTTTCCAGGAAGCCCTAAGCCCATAGAGCCCCGTAGTTACTCTACATTCACATGGAGACACAGAGTCCGACTGTTATCTGTTATTGGTTTAACAGATTAAAGGAGAAATATAAATATCCTGCATTGGTATCATTTAACCCGAGACGTTAGAACATTCTCTGAAATTGAATTAAAGATTGTCCTCAAACTTCGTCTTTTGCTCACGAGGCACCTTTCCACGTCCAGGTTCCTGGGCCCATAAAACATAGAAGAGAGGATTTGACACAGGACAATTGATAAAGACTAAAGGCAACTAGTTCAGCTTCCATAATGAAAGTAAACGACTGCGGAAGCTGAAGATGAAAACATAAAATGCTGAATAAACACAGTAGGCCCGGCCACATCTAAGAGAACAGAAACAGTGTGAACATTTCGAGTTCACATGACATTTCTTATTTTTCTCTTCGTACATGCAGCCAGACCTTTTGTGTTATCTAGCATTTTCTGCGTTTACTTTACCTTCCATTAGGTCCATTGACCAATTATGCCGAAATGCCCAGGGCTATCAAACATTATAAAAGGAAGGGAACAAAAGTACAAATTTGAAAATATTAATTCGCAAACACATCGTTACAATGTTTCAACTGTAATGAGAATCTTATCTCCACTGTCCCCAAAAGGTAAATTTCGTCTGATCGCCGCATGATGCAACAGTAAAGTTGTTCTCTCATAATAGCAATCAATCTGAATCAATTAGTTCATAACAGGTTCATGGAATGAGATAGGCCTCTTTCCAATTCGCGTGACGTTTAGCAAAAGGGAGCCGAAATTATTTGCATGAGTGCAAAGGAGCCTTGGTGTCTTCCTGTATTGGGTCTGATGGACAGAAAGTTGCTTCCTGTATGGATTCCAGTATTCCTGATTTGGACACGAGTGCACAGGCGAGGTAAATGTGCATCCCATTACAAAAGGTATTGTATGGATGCATATTACATCTTGAATGCCTTCGGCAACTTGATTGCAGCCAAATAAAGTATCAATAGTCCATATTTCCTGTTCCATTGTGTTTGGAATTACCCTGGACTGGATTGGAGTGGCATTGATGAGCTTCTGAATTTCACAGAGAGCTTTGCTGCATTGAAGGTCCTATGGACTTGGTAACTTGTAAACACTGTTCTGATCCATGCTGATGTTATGACTGGACAAGTCGTATCCGAGGATGGGACCTGGAGTGATTGATCACAACATTGAAGAGAGTGACAGAGGCTGCTGATGAACATATCCAAAATAAAATATTAGAACATAGGGACATTGGAACCAGGAGCAGAATAACTCATCCCTTCGAGACTGTTCTGCCATTCAATCAGATCATGGCTGATTTCTCCCTGGCCTCAAATTCACCTCCCCACTTGTTCCCCTTGTCCCTTTTAACGTTAAAAATATATGTATCACCTTCCTGAAATCATTTAACGATTCAGACAGCACCGCTCTATGGGACAGCGAATTCCATAAATTTACGACCCTCTGCGGCACATACTTTCTCCTCATCTCAATTTTAAATCTACCAGCTCACAACCTATACCTGTGGGCTTTTCTGCGAGACTTCCCCATAAGAGGAAACATTTGGTACAATTGCTTTATGAATCTTCTTTATAAATTTTATGTATCTCAATCAGATGACCTCTTATCCTTCTAAATCCAGCGAGTGCAAACCCAAACTGTTTAATCACTCCTCATACGTCAACCCCTTCATCCCCGGAAACAATCTGGTGAACATCCACTGAACTGCCTCCATTGCCACCATAGCCTCCCTCAAATAACGAGACAAAAACTGGACCAACACTCAAGATCTGTTCTCAACAACACCCTGTAAAATTGCAACAAGACTTCTCTACTTTTATACTCCAGTCCCTTTGCTATAAATGCCAACATCCCATTTGTTCATTCTTATTACATCCAGCACCTGCATGCCGATTTTCTGTGAAGCACGAATCTGCTTTCCATTCAGGAAATAATTCGCCTTTCTATTTATTTCTGCAAAAATGCACAGCCTCAACTTAGCCACATTAAAATTCTTCTGTTAAATGCTGGCCCATTCTCCCAGCCTAACTTTACCCGTCTGTAAAATATTTACATCCCTTCACTGCCTGATTCATCCCCCCCCCCCCCCCCCCCACCACCACCGCCCCCCCCCCCCCCCCCGCCGGCCCCCCATTTATCATCCTCACATTTAGCTTTGTCACAATATGTCCCTGCTTTCAGATCATTTAAAAAGGTTGTAAAGAATTGCGATCCGAGGACTAACCCCGAGGCACACCGCTAGTTACATTTCACCAGCCAGAGAAGGATCCATTTATCCTGACACTCTGTTTCTGTCAGTCAGTCAATCCTCTAATATTCGCAACAAATACTCCATCCAAGTAAACAAATGTGCTAACTGTGGTCAGACACAGTACACTCTGAACAAAGGTGGCAGATGCCACCCAAAATAAGTAAAACGTCTTCTCATCAACTCCCCAGACGCTTATCGTTCTGTGTCAACCACAGACACACATTTTCAACCTCAGACATTTGTTAAATGCCGCTTGCTCGCAGATGGCTTTGCCAGGGGTCACGCTCCAGCATTTGAACCTCTCATTCTGATAATCATCTCCCCTGGATGGCTACATCCATTCATGCCCATGCCCATGGAGGTGTGGGATAGAGGGAATGTTGGCCGATTGGATAGGTAACTGGCTATCTGATCGAAGACAGAGGGTGGTGGTGGATGGAAAATTTTCGGACTGGAGGCAAGTTGCTAGCGGAGTGCCACAGGGATCAGTGCTTGGTCCTCTGCTCTTTGTGATTTTTATTAATGACTTAGAAGAGGGGGCTGAAGGGTGGATCAGTAAATTTGCTGATGAGACCAAGATTGGTGGAGTAATGGATAAGGTGGAGGGATGTTGTAGGCTGCAAAGAGACATAGATACGATGCAAAGCTGGGCTGAAAAATGGCAAATGGAGTTTAACCCTGATAAATGTGAGGTGATTCATTTTGGTAGGACTAATTTAAATGTGGACTACAGGGTCAAAGGTAGGGTTCTGAAGACTGTGGAGGAACAGAGAGATCTGGGGGTCCATATCCACAGATCTCTAAAGGTTGCCACTCAAGTGGATAGAGCTGTGAAGAAGGCCTATAGTGTGTTAGCATTTATTAACAGGGGGTTGGAGTTTAAGAGCCGTGGCGTTATGCTGCAACTGTACAGGACCTTGGTGAGACCACATTTGGAATAGTGTGTGCAGTTCTGGTCACCTCACTATAAGAAGGCTGTGGAAGCGCTGGAAAGAGTACAGAGGAGATTTACCAGGATGCTGCCTGGTTTGGAGGGTAGGTCTTATGAGGAAAGGTTGAGGGAACTAGGGCTGTTCTCTCTGGAGCGGAGGAGGCTGAGGGGAGACTTAATAGAGGTTTATAAAATGATGAAGGGGATAGATAGAGTGAACGTTCAAAGACAATTTCCTCGGGTGGATGGAACTATTACAAGGGGGAATAACTATAGGGTTCATGGTGGGAGATATAGGAAGGATTTCAGGGGTAGGTTCTTTACGCAGAGAGTGGTTGGGGTGTGGAATGGACTGCCTGCAGTGATAGTGGATTCAGACACTTTAGGAACATTTAAGCGTTTATTGGATAGGCACATGGAGCACACCAGGATGATAGGGAGTGGGATAGCTTGATCTTGGTTTCAGATAAAGCTCGGCACAACATCGTGGGCCGAAGCGCCTATTCTGTGCTGTACTGTTCTATGTTCTATGCCTCGCCGTCCAGATACACTTCTGGTGTTCACCTTTACTAACAGAAGGTTACTGCTTCACAGGTTTATTTTACTTTCGATCTCCATCCTGCAACGATGCCATTTTATATTTTAAGTACCCCTCAGCTCTTCGCTGTTAACATCACTGAACCACATCGCTTCATGATCACTCGTACTTTGTAGAGTTTTCTTCGTGCACTTTTCCTGTACCCCACTGGTTTCTGGAGCCATCTTCTTTAGTTTTGGACTTGCTTTCAGTCCCTTTATTGTTTTGACTGTCCTGGCATTTGCTGTGTAATGCTGCTTCCAACTGAACTGAAAATGGTTTTGCTATGTATGTGAGTCCGTTGATACGAGGCAACAAAATAACTTTGACAACTTCAAGAGTGGTAAAACCTCTCTTAAAATCAAATTTCTGTTCCCTCTTTCTTAACGCATACATTCAAAAATACAAACCAGAGCTAAAACTTTCAATCATCTCCTATTCTGAACTCCATAAAATACAAATACAACGTATTCAAATTAATGGCTACTTCCTAACATAAATAATGCCACCGGGTTGCGACAGCAGTTACAATGCCGCTGGGTGCCAAAACGGCCGGACAAATGGAGAAAAGTCATAGAGAAATGAATTCTGGGTGAATTGGAGCTACACTTCACACTGGCCTTTTACAGTGCCAGTGTAAAGAAAGAGAAGGGGCACTGTCTGTGCGAGGTCTGCACGTTGTCCACGTGTCTGTGGGGTTTCATCCGGGTGCTCTGCTTTCTTCCCACAGTCCAAAAGACGGGTTGATAGGTGCTTCGGCCGTGCTAAATTCTCGCTCAGTTTGGAAGATTAGTCAAGGAACCTAATTTATTGGTGTGCAGACATGACTCTCCGGTAAACTCTGCCCAACCCAGTTGCTACTCAAATGATTAGACTATAGCAGAACTGCCCTTCAGCAAGCAATCAAGTGAACCCCCTTTTTACCTCTCATGTGATTATCACCACCTTTTCTGCACTGGACACAACATGAACTGGTTAAAATTAAAGTTTTTATATTCGACAAAAGTAGGCTTTCATTAACACCGCAATGAAGTTACTGTGAAAATGCCGAAGTCGCCACACTCCAGCTCCTCTTCGGGTAAAATGAGCGAGAATTTAGCACGGCCGAAGCACCTATCAACCCGTCTTTTGAACTGTGGGAAGAAAGCACCCGGATGAAATCCCGCAACGTGGACAACGTGCAGACCTCGCACAGACAGTGCCCCAAGCCGGGAATTGAACACTTTCCCTGGCGCTGCGAGGCAGCAGTGCGAGCAACTGCTCCACTGTGCTGCCTTCCTAAATCGTTCGGTTCAACTCTATGCTGGTTCAAGTTATATTGTTCGATTGTTGGTTGAGAGTCTCAGCTGCTGGCACCCCTCTTTCATGAACGATGTTAGTTCACCTCTCTCTCTCTCTCTTTCTCTCTGTTTCTCTCGATCAATCCCCCACTCTCTTCATCTGTTTCCCCAGTACAGACTATTCCTGGGTGTCTCAAATCAGTTAGAAGTCTCACAACACCAGGTTAAAGTCCAACAGGTTTATTTGTTAGCACAAGCTTTCGGAGTGTCGCTCCTTCTTCAGGTGAGTGAAGAGTTGTGTTTACAAACAGGGCATACATAGGAGAAGTCATCCCCAATGGTCAAGCTCTCCATATACACAGGATCTATTCAGATGAGGAGGATCGCAACAGACACCTACAGGCGCTGAAAGACGCCCTCGTAAGAACAAGATACGGCGCTCAAATCATCGATCGACAATTCCGCCACAGTGAAAACCTGCACAGACCTCCTCAGAAGACAAACACGGGAGACGGTGGACAGTGTACCCTTCGTCGTCCAGTCGTTTCCCGGAGCAGAGGAACGACAATATCTTCTCTGGAGCATTCAACATATCATCGATTAAGACGAACATCTCGCCAAGGTCATCCTCACACTCCCACTTCTTGCCTTCGGATAACTGCACAACTGCAAACAGACCATTGTCCGCAGCAAACTACCCAGCCTTCAGGAGAACAGTGACCACGGCACCACACAACTCTTCTACAGCAACCTCTGCAAACGTCTGAATCATGGACACGGATGCCATCAACTCACGTGAGAACACCATCCACCAGGTACACGGTACATACTCTTGCGACTCGGCCAAAGTTGTCTACCTGATACGCTGCAGCAAAGGATGTCCCGCGGCATGGCACATTGGCGAGATCATGTTGACGGTTCAACAACGAATGAATGAATACGGCTCGACAATCATCAGGCAGGAGCGTCGGGGAACACTTCAGCAATCACGGGCATTCAGCTCTGATCTTCGGGTATTCTCCAAGGTGGCCTTCACGACACACGACAATGCAGAATCGCCGATCAAAAACTGATAGCCAAGTTCCGCACACATGAGGACGGCCTCAACCGGGATCTTGGGTTCATGCCACACTATCTGTAACCCCCACGACTTGCCTGTGGGGGTTACAGATGTGAAATCTCACTAACTGTCCTGGCTGGAGACAATTCACACCTCTTCAACATGTGCTTAAACCTCGCTCCACTCTCATTGCCCGTACCTGTAAAGACTTGATTACCTGTAAAGGCTCGCATTCCAACCATTATCTTGTAAATTGAGTCTGTGTCTATGTCTGTCCTGTTTGTGAACACAACTCTTCACTCACCTGAAGAAGGAGCGACACTTCGAAAGCTTGTGCTACCAAAAAAACCAGTTGGACTTTAACCTGGTGTTCTGAGACTTCTTACTGTGCTTAATCCAGTCCAATGCCTGCATCTCAACATCAAGTCTCAAATCAGGACACAGAATTGAAAAAATTGAGGTTAGTGAAGTATAATTTGGTGGGGAACTAAGTGAGGGTTTCAAGTCTTGCCGCATTACAGGATAATGGTAAACCTGGATTTGAGAAGGTGCAAATAGGAAGAACATAACCTCATCCTCAATGTTCCAAGAAAAATGGATGCTGCAGGAACTGCCACTCGTATTCACATGTCAAGGTCGTATGTCGTCGGGAGACTTTGCATCATGCGTTGTATAAAAACTACCTGCTTTTTCTAAGATTCATGCTTTGTTCATAATGAATAAATGCCAAGGTTCCCTGTGCCAAAATTTGTATATTATGAATCACCACGTTGGCCTCATGTGATTGCTTTTGATTCATTTTAATGCCTTGTCGGCTGTTCAGTCTGATTTTATTGTTCACTGCTTTGAAGGTAATATACATTCTTATAACCAGCAGAAGCCATGAAGGACTCCAGAACCAGAGATATTGAGAGAATCAGAGCAATACAGAGATAGAGAAGAACAGAAAATCCATGGATTTCTTCGTCACCATATTGGGCAGCTTCATTCTGTTATAGTTTCTATTTTATCATCGAAATTTTCTATGTAAGAATCGAAAAAGTTTCTTATTTCTCTACTGCTATTCCTCATCATGTATTCTGGAAAAATATTTTTTTTTTGCGTTCTTGTATCAACACTTTATGCATGTGCATGTCTTGAGTATATTTGGAGACAAATTAAAGAATGTCGCAAAATAGCGTCTGAGCCTATTTGTTATTTTTTAAATATTTAACTGATCAAATGGGAATTTTTTTTCCATTAAAATTCGACATTTCCTCTACTTCTCCATGTTCCATCGCCTTGCTTTTCGACATGCACATCACGTTTTAACACGGCTGCAAAGAACCTCTCATATGCAGAGTATCCTAATTCTAATGTTTCCACCACGTCTCATATGCAGGCTGCAATACAATTAGTCAATGCACTGAACATTCTGATGTTGTTTATGTAGATTTATGACTACGTCTTCACCAAAACGATTGTCTGTTATCTTCAAGCTGGCAACTATCTGTTCTTCTAACACGTAACAACCTTTATTTCGAGTTTTGCTTATATTGGGACGTTGAGGCAAAACGTTTGATTAGCTTGCGATTTTGGTATACTAGCACATCGGAGAATACCCAATGGCACCCTGAGGACTCTGGTGCCAGCCTCTCCAGCGTGTTTAAACTGCGCACCTACGCTCCCCTCCCGCCTTACCCCGCTACTGACGAGAATCGCCTGACGGCCTGCGTATTGGAGACAATGTCTTAAATTCACAAAAGTCAGCTCGCCCCCCAAAAAATGGGCTGGAATACCTCCCTTTTTCCCACCCGTTGGACACTTTGTTTCTTTTTTGTTGGGGGTTGGGGGGGGGGAATTTGCACCATTATCTCTCAAGATGTCATTGTTCTGAATTGACTGCCATCAAGCAGAGTGATGGGAGAAAACAGCCAACATTCATGAGGATTTAAAGGAGGCTGGAGGATTGGACAACCTTTTGTTCTATGGAATAATTAAGAAGGACGCATTTACGTTAACAGCTAGTTCTATGATCGGAAGTTTCCAGACTGGAAAACGGACAACAAAAAACAAAATCTGGTTTTGAAAATATATTTGGCCTGGTTGCTGGAGAATAACATAGAACATAGAACATAGAACAGTACAGCACAGAACAGGCGCTTCGGCCCACGATGTTGTGCCGAGCTTTATCTGAAACCAAGATCAAACTATCCCACTCCCTATCATCCTGGTGTGCTCCATTTGCCGATCCAATAACCGCTTAAATTTTCCTAAAGTTTCTGACTCCACTATAAGAACATAAGAACATAAGAAATAGGAGCAGGAGTAGGCCATCTAGCCCCTCGAGCCTGCCCCGCCATTCAATAAGATCATGGCTGATCTGACGTGGATCAGTACCACTTACCCGCCTGATCCCCATAACCCTTAATTCCCTTACCGATCAGGAATCCATCCATCCGCGCTTTAAACATATTCAGCGAGGTAGCCTCCACCACCTCAGTGGGCAGAGAATTCCAGAGATTCACCACCCTCTGGGAGAAGAAGTTCCTCCTCAACTCTGTCTTAAACCGACCCCCCTTTATTTTGAGGCTGTGTCCTCTAGTTTTAACTTCCTTACTAAGTGGAAAGAATCTCTCCGCCTCCACCCTATCCAGCCCCCGCATTATCTTATAAGTCTCCATAAGATCCCCCCTCATCCCTCTAAACTCCAACGAGTACAAACCCAATCTCCTCAGCCTCTCCTCATAATCCAAACCCCTCATCTCCGGTATCACTGCAGGCAGTCCATTCCACACCCCAACCACTCTCTGCGTAAAGAACCTACCTCTGATATCCTTCCTATATCTCCCACCATGAACCCTATAGTTATGCCCCCTTGTAATAGCTCCATCCACCCCAGGAAATTGTATTTGAACGTTCACTTTATCTATCCCCTTCATCATTTTATAAACCTCTATTAAGTCTCCCCTCAGCCTCCTGCGCTCCAGAGAGAACAGCACTAGCTCCCTCAACCTTTCCTCATAAGACCTACCCTCCAAACCAGGCAGCATCCTGGTAAATCTCCTCTGTACTCTTTCCAGCGCTTCCACATCCTTCTTATAGTGAGGTGACCAGAACTGCACACAATATTCCAAATGTGGTCTCACCAAGGTCCTGTACAGTTGCAGCATAACCCCATGGCTCTTAAACTCCAACCCCCTGTTAATAAAAGCTAACACACTATAGGCCTTCTTCACAGCTCTATCCACTTGAGTGGCAACCTTGAGAGATCTGTGGATATGGACCCCAAGATCTCTCTGTTCCTCCACAGTCTTCAGAACCCTACCTTTGATCCTGTAATCCACATTTAAATTAGTCCTACCAAAATGAATCACCTCACATTTATCAGGGTTAAGCTCCATTTGCCATTTTTCAGCCCAGCTTTGCATCGTATCTATGTCTCTTTGCAGCCTACAACAGCCCTCCACCTCACCCACTTCTCCACCAATCTTGGTGTCATCACCAAATTTACTGATCCACCCTTCAAACCCCTCCTCTTAGTCATTAATAAAAATCACAAAGAGCAGAGGACCAAGCACTGATCCCTGTGGCACTCCGCTAGCAACCTGCCTCCAGTCCAAAACTTTTCCCTCCACCATCACCCTCTGTCTTCGATCAGGCAGCCGGTTACCTATCCAATCGGCCAACTTTCCCTTTATCCCACACCTCCTTACTTTCATCATAAGCCGACCATGGGGGACCTTGTCAAACGCCTTACTAAAATCCATGTATATGACATCAACTGCCCGACCTTCATCAACACACTTAGTTACCTCCTCAAAAAATTCAATCAAATTTGGGAGGCACAATAAAGTATCACTTTACGGACTGTGTGAAACTGAAACATTTCACGGAATGCTCTGTTTTGTTGAGCTGTTCTCAAAGTTATATTGACGGCATATTATTAGTTACATTTTTTATCACTGAGTATATTTAATGAATGTTACATGTTAACATGATTGCGACAATAAAAGCCTTAAAAGTTGATGTCTTGTTTTATCATTCTTCCAGCGAGTCACTGAAGATTAAAGTATCCTTTTACCTTCCATTGTTTTCAAACATTGCAGTTGAATCGTCATTGTAAGCTGACATTTATGTCATCGTTATCTTCTTGAGTGAGCCTCGGATTGTTTGCCTTTTTCACAAAGCCCTTCTGTTTAAAAATAGTTTACATTTGTTCAGATGTTTTAATAATTTCCCTTAAAATTCGATTTTGATTTTGGTCGATCGAACCAGGGCAGGACTTACTCTGTTAATGGTAGGGCGTTGGGGAGAGTTATATAATAAAGAGATCAAGGGGTACAAATCCATAACTCCTTGAAAGTGGAGTCACAGGTGAATAGATTGGCGAAGAAGGCATTCGGCATGCTTAGTTTCATTGCTCAGAAAATTGAATTCATGAGTTGGAACGTCTTGTTGAAGTTGTACAAGACATTGGAAAGGCCACACCTGGAATACTGTGTCCAGTTCTGGTCACCCTATTATAGAAAGGAGATGATTAAATAGCAAATGTGCAGAAAAGATGTTCTGGGATGCAATCGGGACTTGAGTTTTGAGTTATAAGGACAGGCCGATAGACTGGGACTTTTTTCTCTGGAGCTTAGTAGGCTTTGAGGTGATCTTATAGAGGTCTATAAAATAACAATTGGCATAGATCAGCTGGATAGTCAATATATTTTCCCAAAGGTTATGCGAGTCTAAAACTAGAGGGCATAGGTTTAAGGTGAGAGGGGAGAGATACAAAAGGGTCCGGAGGGGTAATTCCTTTATACAGACGGTGGTGAATGTCTGGAACAAGCTGCCAGAAGTAGTATTAGAGGCGGTTACAATTTTGTCTTTTCAGAAGCAATTAGGGAGCTGCATGGGTAAGATGGGTATAGAGAGATATGGGCCAAACGCGAGCAATTGGGACTAGCTTAGGGGTTCAAAAAGGGGCTGCATGGATACGTTGGGCCGAAGGGCTGTTTCCATGCTCTAAACCTCTCTGAGTTGCCTCACAATTTTACTCTAATGCGGAAACTGTTAAGATGTGGTTGCATCCATTGCTGCCAGTTCATCGAATCCCTATAATTCAGAATAAGGCAACTCGGCCCATCGAGATTAGGCCAACAACAATCCGATTCTGGCCCTACCTCCTTAACTACACGTATTCACCCTATTAATCCACCTGCCTCGAAGGAGCAATGGAGCATGAGCAATCCCACTAACCCACGCATCTTTGCACTGTGGGAAGAAACGGGACATATTTAGGAAACCAACGCAAACCCGGGGAGACTTTACAAACTCCTGGGGCCGGATTTGAACGTGGCTCCTTGACACTGTGAGGCTGAAATGCTACCCACAGTGCCACTGTTCTGTCATTGCAGTCTTGTAAGTGTTTTGCTTCAGTTTGTGCATTAGGTTGAGACACAATTTTCACATTTTGAAACTGAATGTGAGATTTTGTCAGCTTGTATTAATTCTGTCTATTGGCAATCATGTGGAACAGTACTCGCGTCGCTAAACCTGATCCTGCTGCTTCGGGTTTAAGTACAACGCCAGGACTTGAAAGGAAAATTCATAATGCTTTTCCACGACTTGATGGTCAACTCGGCATCTTTCAACCAGATCCCCATGATTTGAGCATTAATTAAACAAATTGATGCTGGGAGCATGCTATATACTGCGACCACGTAATCATTTCTGTGTATCAACAATTAAGGAGGATTATAATTTGTTGACGTTCTTCTAAATTTAATGGATGAGGCACCGTGTAAAGAAAGACAACATCATTCATAGGTCGCCTTGAAGGCAGTAAGATGTCATCTGGTACTTTTGCGGGGGGCGGGGGGGGGGGCGGGCTATGGGTGGGGGGAGGGGTGTGGGGGGGGGAATAGAATGTGGAAATTACGGGGTGTCGAGGCGACACCATGTGAAAATCCAAGAAGCTGATCCAGTATAACCATGCAGGTTTGCTTCCACTGCAAAATATTGCAGACTTTTTATTATCAGTCTAAACCTAACGACAGAAATGTAATTCTTAACTTTCCATTAAATGTTTTCCAATGATTTTGTTTTAAATGTCAGGAATGCATAAGTCTTCGTATTTTGTGCAGTGCAATATTACCTAAACACCATATGTCATCAATAAAGTACTTTCATATTTTATTCCGTTCGGGAATCAGACAGCTCCAGACCCGCGAGGAACAGTCATTATCGGGAGAGGATAACGGAAAGCGCCGGGATGAAGTTTCTCTCCAAAGACAGCACTGAGTTGGAAGAAAAAAATATAGAATCACTTTACCAGAAAGCGACAAGATAATTGGATGGTGAATAACAGATATTACACTCCGTGCATAATCAGCTGGGGTAAAAATAATTTCATCATTTATTGGGAAAACTATTATTTATTATCAGTATTTAGATTCGTTAAAATCCCAAGCTTTAATTTTACATTAAAGTCATGTCAGGAGAGGAGAGAAGAGCGGAATGTGTGGCTTCTCCCGTATAAGGATTCTTGTACACTGCCAGTGTCAAGATTACCAGATGTGCAGGAAGTTCTCCCAGTTGCAGCAGCTGGAGCTCCGGGTTTCGGAGTTTGTGTAGCAGCTAAAGACACTGCAACGTATTCGTGAGGCTGAGAGTTACGGGAATTACGTTTCCAGAGGTCACATCAGAACTCCAGGACGAGAGGAAAAAAGGGAATGGTATACCAGACAGTCTAGAAAGAGCAGACAGGAAGGGCATGAGAACCCTCGAGCCTGATCTCTAGTCGGGATTCCATTTTGGAAGCGGATGCGGGCGATGGCACATTGGAGGAAAGCAGTCAGAGCCAAGATTCTGGCACCACAATCGACCTTACTGTTTATGGGGGAGAGGGGGCTAGAAGAAAGGGAAAACGATAGTGAAAGAGGATTTTTTAGTCAGGGGAGCAGACAGGCGTTTCTGTGGCTGAAGACGTGGTTCCAGAATGGCGTTGTACATCCCTGGTGCATCGTGAAAGGGGAGGGTGATGTGATATAAGTCGCGGTGCATGTTGGCAAAATGGGGAATGAGTATTGCATCAAGAACGCAGAGAGCGAGGCAGCAAATTTAAAAAAGCAGGACCTCAATTATTGGAATCTC